>NW_021319487.1:215357-223516 GCF_001605985.2 Dendrobium catenatum
TCCCCCCCCCCCCCCCTCCCAATCAGGAATGATGTTCCCATAGATGACGCCAAACTATTGCATCCTAGAATATTCACGGCAATAGAGAAATATATAATTTAACGTCTTAGCTTTGTACGAAGATCCAACACACAAATCAAATAAAAGGGAGGGTGTGATATTAATAAGAGATACTAAGATTTTTATGTGAAAAATCTTAAAAAGGGGAAAAATTACGGGGCATATCCCAGTTTGAATGAATCCATTAGTATTTGTAGTTGATTACGAATGAGACCCTTCATTGGAAGGAAGGTCTTAGCTTGATGTAAAAAAATATACATCATATAGTGTACATTCATTTTTACAAGAAACTGAAATTAAAAGTACATTAGCATCATCTATATAAGTGACTTGTATTAAGCAACAAACAACTTCAAAATTGTCAAATATCCTTGGTGGATTCAAGTGACATCTTCTTTATTGCACACTGAAGCACCTCCTTCAACTTCTTCTTCAAAGAAAGGATATAACTTGATCATCATCAGGCCTCCACTCAATTAAAGGTGTTAGTGTGTTTCTAGAACACTAACAAGGTGCACTATTTTGATCCCTTTTATAAGGGATATCTGATGTTTGCACACATTAGTATGAATGCATATTATCTTAACATAATGCATCTAGACCACCGCCATTATCAGCCCTTCGTCTGAAGTCTGTCATCAGTCCTTTACTTTATATTAGCCCTCATTAGCTTCTTGCTTAACTACTATTAGCAGAACACCCTCTAACAATCTCCTTCAAATTTCCATCCGGACATCGACTACTATTTTGCTTCCTTCGATCGTCAATCACCATCTGACTTCTAATCAAATATTAGAAAAAACCTTCTCATATACTAATAATCACAGGCCCTCCTCCCTGGTACAATTTGTTGATTTGGGATAGGTTATTAGTCCTACGTAATTGTCCCAATGCTAACCAAGAGGGGGGGGGTGAATTGGTAATTTAAAAAACTATTGATGAATTTTAGAAAATTGATTTATAATTTTATCACAAAAGATTTTTTAACCATAAAACATTAAAGTGCGTAAAATTAAAATGCAGAAAATAAAAGAGAATAGAAGAACACCAAGTTTTATAGAGGTTTGGTCCAACTAGACCTATATTCACTCCCTGAATACTCCCTCTTCAGGTATTGCACTATATCAAAGTGACTCTCCTTTTGCCCCCACAGCAAGGCGGAAAAGCCTTCATAATTTTCCTCTCTTCCACCAATCCCCGGTGCTGTAGAGAATCGTCGTCCTTTAACACCCTCCAAGTGTCAGCATAGAACTGTTGTCCTTTCACACCCTCCAAGTGTCGGCAGAGAACCAGTGTCCTTTCACACCCTCCAAGTGTTGACAGAGAACCGACGTCCTTTTTCATCCTCATGGTAAAGGCAGAGAACCCGCGATTGATGTTGAAGAACTTCACTTAAGAGCTTCTAGAGGAGATGGGTAGAAACTTGAAGGAGTCAAAGAGATCCTCGCTTTGGTCAACCTTGTGAATCCCTCACAACCCCCCTCACTTGATTTCTCACACTTCATTCTCACAATCTCTCCAAAACACTCACACTCAATGACCACTCTCAAGAAAATTCACAACAAAAGACATTTTGTGATAGTTTTTAGGACTCCTTATATAGAAAGGATAAAAAAAAATCATCCAAAAATGAAAAGTAAAAGGAAACTATCCTACGATCGTACTGTATGATCGCATATCATCCCGTACGAATGAATAGTGACCTGTATGAATCCCTAGTATGAATGCATAGTGTCAAGTACGAATCTCTCTTACGAATGCATAATGTCCCGTATGAATCGCTTTTTAGTATATAAATTTTTTGTACTAAAAATAATATTAAGAAGAAGTAAAAATATTGTCTCAAATAAAATCTTAGACTTCTATATGCAATATTCAAGTAACTTACAAATTCAAATTATATAAATGTGCAATCCTCAAACTATATTAATAATATAGATTCTATTAGAACAGCAAAGCAAACAAAATTAAATCAAGTGTATTCTTGCTGTCCAATTATATTTTCACACGTGTAAACTCTAGGATAGATAGATCTATAAATAACTCTCCTGTACTCCGGCTTAGGTATGAAAGTCATAATACGAGTTTGTCTTCTTGATTTCAAAGGTCTCTATCTCTGCACCTTTAGGTTCTTGCTTTTCTACAGATTCTCCTTCTACCTCTAAGGTTTCGTTTGGGACGACTTTCTTACTGCTTCTTAAAGCGACTTTTAGTATAAAAATTTTAACTTTTTAACTAGAAAGCTGCTTTAAGAAGAAGGAAGAAAGCCGTCCCAAACTAAGCCTAAATTTAACTCCATTTATTTTCAATCAAAATATATAAATTTCATTTTCCATACCCGTGTACTTCAAATACTAATTAACCTAGGCCAGCACAGCTGAGATTGGCGCATCATCGATGGACCGGTAGCGGTCAGCTCATCAGCAGTTGGCACCGTGAAAATCAGCATGACAATGTTTTCATCACAGTGGCGGTCAGCACAGCGGGCAAGAGCAAGAAAAAGCCATCGGAAGGGTGGAAAAATAGGTAATAGATTGATAATAGAATGAAATGGAAGATTTTTGCAGAGGTTTTATTCAACGCAAAATTGACATTTTTTTTTTTATTATTAGCAGTTTTAAACGCAGCTCAAAGTGATTTTTAGCAACTGTTGAAAAATCATTACGAAGTTATGTTGAGATATCTTCCTCATTTTGATAATGTTTGCATTTATAAATTTATCACAAGAACTTAAGATTTTGTGACGACATTGATTTCTTTGCCAATATTGATGATTTAGCAGCAAAATTATTTGAAGCAAAAATACTTTTTCTTTTTTAATGAAGCAATTCATTGGCAATCATAATAATAGAAATGACATTATTTTCGTTTCATAATGTTAACATTTGAGGAAATTGTTTTACTGTAAAAATTTGACCATCCATTTTACTATTATTGCAAATATTATTGTGAAGCTTACATAAAACATATAAATTTATATTCTTTAATTTCATATTTACTTCTGTTGCATCCTAAAAAATTCACTGTGGTAGATAGATATGGAGTTTAACGTTCTAGATTTGTATGAAGAAATAACATACATATAAATGAGTGAAACAGAGAGGTGCAAGACTCAAAAGAAGCACCAAAATTTTTATGTGGAAAACTGTAGAAAAAGGAAAAACCATAGGGCCTCCTCTATAAAAATGATTCTTCTAGTTTTTGTAGTTGAGTGCAAATGTTGCTCTTCCTTTGGGAAAGGCCTTGGCCCAATGTAGCAAATATACATCATATAGAACATATTACATGGTTGGAGTTTGAAGAATCCGCTAAAAAGAGAGTTATTCTTAAGAGAATAATGGCCAGTTTGTTTGGTAGTTGCTGGGAGACAGAGATTAAAGGGACTATAGTAGATGGAAACGGAGGTCAGAGGAAACATAATTAGTGGGAGATGATGGTTGGAGCAACCATAATAGATGGGTGATGGTGGTTGGTTATGGTTGGAGGAATCATAGCTAATGAGCGACATGCATGGATGGAAGGGATTGTAGTCGACGTGGGACAATGGTCAGAGGGACTGTAGTTAGTAGGCGATAACTATTGAAGGGATCATAGTTTGTGGGTGATGGCAATCAAAGGGATTGTGGTCAACAAGAAAAGGCGGTCAAACTCTATTATAGGGATAGAAGACAACGGGTGATAGAGATCGGAGGGATCATAATTGACCGGCGAAAGTGGTTGGAAGGATTATAGTTAGTGCGAAATGGAGATCAGAGGGATCATAGTCCATGAGCGACGGTAGTAAGAGGGACCTTAGTTTGTGCGACGGTGGTCGGATGGACCGTACTCGACATGTGGCATAAGTTAGAGGGATTGAATCATGCGTGGTGGGGGGGGGGGGAGGTGGCGGGAAAGAAGTCAGAGGATCATAGTGGGGGGAACGAGAGTCGAGGGAACCATAGTCGTGGTAACAGTGGTGAGACGGACAATATTCGGTGGCCGACATTGGTCTATAAAGGCACCGAGTGATGACTTGTAGACGGAGCCCAAGTAGCATGGTGTAGCTGAGTAGGTCCAGCAGAAGGACCTAGTTTATGAGGCTCGTTGGCATGGTGGTGCTGAAGGGTGGAGCTCGGGATGCTTTGAATCTCAGTGCTCTCTGAGTTTCGTGCAAATATAAGCTCGGAAAGTGCAAGCCCCTTTCATGTGTGAACGAAAGGGGTTTATTAGATTTGAGAAGAAACCATGATAAATTCGATGTGTCCATTAAGCATGGCCCATACTAATTGCCCTCAATTATGAACTGTGTCTGCTTATCATCAAGCATGTAAAGTGCCTTAATGATGTTAGAATTAAAGAATCTTGACTCGTTAGATTTCTCTCATCGAGTCGCTCGATTCGATTATAAAATATGTCTTATTTTGATATTATCATTTGATCATCATTAATTCTTTTAAGCTTCAAGATGCTCAACCCTTGATTTGAGCCAATTGAGCTCAGATGGACACTGATTTTGTGTTTGTTGGAGTTTCTCTCAATGAGACATTCAATCTGATTATAAATTTCGCTGAAATTGAGTTTGGATGGTCCTAATTTTAATTTGAAAGTTTCCAATTGGACAGCCTCAATATTCGTGCTTGCGATCAAGGACCATATTTTTTGCTGACATATCCATTAAAATACGTATATAGCCAAATAAAAAATAACATACAACTCATAATTAAAAACAAGCATTCATTAATGTACATAAAAGTTAAAAAAATATTTGAAAATCTTAACAGTTGTACATAAGTAGCAAGTCAACTGTTAATACAGCGTGTAAACTATAGTACTTATTACATACAACAGAAATAGAACGAATAACAATTCTTCAGCATACATTATATTAATATAAAAACTGAGTACCATGCAAGAGTAACAAGTCGTTCATATAACGGCAAAAAAGTCAATACTGTATGTGAAAAAGTCAATATTTTGGCATAAAATAATATAACTACAAAAAAAATGTGTGGATACGTAAATAATTTTCTTAAAGGTATTTACTCAAATCCTTATTGTGAAAAATCTTAAATGCACTATTTATTTAAAAAAGCCTTATATTTTTCAAATAAAAATATTTTATATATATATATATGGTAAGGTTTCTTTTTTAATTGAGTTTCTTTCGAACCAGTAGCCAGCTGGAGGAACCTATACTAAGGATTCTGTAACCGCTTTGAGTTTAACACGTAGGCCCCATAGTGAGTTTTAATAATAAAAAAAAAGAATATAATAATATATTATATATATATATTATATATATATATATATATATATATATAAGTTTCTCTTCTCAAAATCTTCAAATGCTTCTTTAATTGAGAAAAATTTATTTACAAGTTCTGTTTACTTTTATTTCTGAAGCTTCTTTGACTTCTCAGTCAAAAGTTTTTCAGTATCATGTAAGGCTTTTGAAAACTATACCCTACACTGTTAGAATTATTGTGCAATTGCAACAATATTTTTGAATGTCTTCGAGACTGATAAAAAAAATGAAATAAATCATAGTTTTTGTTATTTCGTCCTATTTTTTTATCATATTCTTGGTTTATTGTTCGTCTCATTTTTGCCCAATCCCTATTGTCTCTAGCTTGTACATCTATCCATAATCACTTTTGACTAATTGTAACCCTTAGTTAGACCCATGTTATGCGTTACCATCTTTTGCTTCAAAAATTTAGTTCATGATCATAATAGGAGGGTTAAGTGTAGGGGCTGTAACGAGTCTAGTTTGACACTATTGAGTTCAGGCTCGTCAAGTCGGAAAGTGAGTTTCGATTCGAGCTTGAGCTCTCGACTGGAAGTGAGTTTTGGCACTATCGAGCTCAGCTCGTTAGTCGAAAAACAAGCTTAAATTATATTACACCTCGTCCCTCTATAAAGGAGCTCGAACTGGCTTGAGAGCCTTGGCATGATTTTTTCAATATTTAAATTTATTTTTGATTAAATATTTTAAAATTTTATTATTACTATTATTATTTAAATATTTAAATTTAATAAATAAAATAAAATAATTAAAAAAATATTAATAATTATTCGAGCTGGCTTGCAAGCTCACGAGCCGAGCCTCATCAAGCTCGAACTCGAGCTTGTTTACTAAATGAGCTCAACTTGTGAGCTCAATACGCTCGGCTCGTGAGCCCATAAAAGAGTCAAGCTTGAGCCGGCTCGCGAGCCAGGTCGGCTCACTTACGCCTCTAGTTAAGTGTAATGCTAGTAGTTTTACGTTTCTTTCATTGTTTTCTATTATAAAACAACACACATATTTATAATTCACACCTTAATTATAAAAAAAAAAATAAAAAAAAAAAATCGTTAAACTCATTAAAAGTAATTAAAAATATTTCATATACTTCTTCAACCACCTACATTGATGTCCATGAATTCCTAGACCTACTATAATGACTGATTTAATAACCCCTTCTATACCATCAACTATTTCATTTGAATCATTGTTATTCAATAATTTTAATTTAAAATCAAATCCATATAAGTTACATAGAAGCTAGAACAAAATAATTTATTTATAAGAAAATAAATAGATGAACGCATTTCTAATAAAAATATAATAATGTATAACAAAAACCCTTGAACCTCTACAACATAGTCATATGACCACTTTTATTTGGCACTTACCTTATTTCTTAGTTTACTTTCAATATATAGTAAAATTTTAAAAATTTATGCAATTTATACTTAAAATTTTTCCTAAATACAAAATCAATAAGGTCATTCTAGTTCTCTTAATAGAACTAAATAGAGAAAAAGTATCCATGCAGTGGGATACATGCTTATTGTTTTTTTTTGTTGATGTACTTCTCATAGTCAACTCTTTTTTTAAAAAAAAATTCATAATCAACTCTTTAAGAGAAATGTTATTGTATCATTGATTGCACAATATTAGTTAAATCAGTGCCCAAAATTAAAGTAGACGATTGTTTCTCCAATTCTATAGAAATGAGACACACACTTTATTATTTATCACTCGCTATTAGAAAATATACTTTTCGTACCACTTAAAAATTGGATTCTATTGCGAGTGTAACTTCCCCAAAATAGTTTGATGCAGTTTCGAAACCACTGCATATTTGTTGTAGTTAGTTTCCGCCACAAAGACATTTTACTGATATGTAGAAAGATAAAGTAGTGATTTAACTAGCTAGTTTTTGTGCCAGTTAAAACCACAGCTTAAAGCCATATTTAGCAGCGGTTTTTAAACCACCACTATTGAGTGCTGCAAAAATATTAAATTTTTTGTTGTGTCTTATCATGCAAAAGAAATCAATATTTTTGTGTAGCTCACTCCTATCTCTCCTCCCTTCATAAATAAGCTTCATAAATCTTTGACAAGCTTTGACTCAATACCCACATGAAACTTGTTATGCAATGCAATTATTTTTTAAATGATCATAAGAAAGATAAACACCCATTTTAAGTGTCTCTTGGGTGGCAAATAATATTGAAGCATGGCCCCACTTGTATTGTACTATGCAGAAAATTGTCCAGGAGCTTTAATCTTCTGCCACTTTATGAGACATCTATAAGATTTTTCCATTAGCCTTTCTATCTTCTCTAAGCCTACCCCATAATACTCATGATGATATCCCTTTTTGTAAATGAAAGTTGAACCAATATAAAAAGGAATGCAATATCTTCATAATTTACAAAGGAACTTGATGAACCTAAACATAAATTTTTATGAAAAAAAAAATAGTAGATCTGATAAAATTTTCAATTAGAATAATCAATTTTGAAATGAGTATATATTATGGCTTCGTTTGAAATGATTTTCTTATTGTTTCTTAAAGCAATTTTTTAGTACAAAATTTTTAGTACAAAGTTGCTTTAAGAAACAATAAGAAAGCCGTCCCAAATGAAGCCTATATCTATCTCAATAAATTCAAAGCCTCAGAGGTTTAGAAGCTTATTCTGATTATTTTTTTGACCAAATATTTTGATATATTATTTTTTTTTTCATTTTTTAATTGAGCTTGTGTTATCAATTATTAGAGGTGTACAAAAGTCTATATTAGGTGTTGCATGACTTTTCTCCTTATTTTTGCTTTATATATATATATATA
>NW_021319487.1:223591-301845 GCF_001605985.2 Dendrobium catenatum
AAAAAACTTATTGAGTCCAGCACATTTTACTGTGAAGAGGAAGGAAGGCATTTTCTGTCATGAATCAAGTGAAAAAGCTGCATTCAATTACTTCTAGAGCTGTGTAAAACTCCAGCTGAAACAAAAGAAGTCATTCAAATAATCATAAATCAGACCTGGAAAGATGACAATAAAATAGAGCATGCTAACAGAAATCTGCAGCTATTATTTATAAATAGATAAACAACTTCAAAGAAAGCACTCAAAAGAAATGAGTTGCCTTATTCAATTCATTTTATTCATATTTAGACTTCGTTTGGATCGGCTTTTTTACTAATTCTTAAAGAAACTTTTTAGTTCAAAATTTTAAATTTTTTACTAAAAAACTGCTTTAAGAAGCAGTAAGAAAGCCATCCCAAATGAACCCTTAGTGAGAATCACTATCTTTGTCAATTTCTTCTTCGCTGATACAGTCCGTCTTTATGTGTTTCATCATATTCTCCAGAATCTTCTCCAACCACATTAACATTAATATAGCTCAACGTAACTAACACATCAATTTTACTATTTTCTGAACTAACATATCTAATGTTGGATGTTGATTCATTCTGGTTCTTCAACATCCTCCCTTTCTAGAACATCATACATTTGTCCTCTATTTTCAAACTCTTGTACTATTTTTCAATCATTGAGATAGATCACAAGTTTTTCTTGGTTAGTAAATGCATAAAGATGTGGCCCCATGGGGTGTATATGTTAATACTTTTAAAAGAATCATCATCTTTAAGATCATGTTCTTTATCTAAGGAATTTAAGCCTCACAAAAGACAAAGTGATTTTTTAGCTCCATATTTTTTTAAATGACATTCTATTTTATTCAAACTTTTGTCAATTATGATCAATGGGTAGAAAATAAAGGTTCCCTTTGCCCTCCAACTAGACTAATTAGAATATGTAAACAAAAATAAAGTCCATAAAATTATTTCATGCATATGAAAATATTGTTCACTAAAAGAATCATTATATGTAACTAGTGGATTTTCAATAAATATTTTAACTCATAAATTAAAGGCCTAAGATTAGGGGTGTAAATGAGTTAAGTTGAGTCGAGTAGTTGCCTTATCGAGCTCAGCTCGTTAGATATGTTAAATCTTCTTCAATATGAATTAGGTTGTTAGACCTAAGCTTATATCCCCGCGGCTAACCAAGAGGAGGGGGCGCTGAATTGATAATTTAAAAATTATTCCTCTTTTTGAACCGATAAAAAAGTTAGTGAATTTGTTTCTAAAATCAATTTTTCAACCACACTTTCAAACAAAAAGGTAAAGTAAACAAGTAGGAAAATAAAGGACACAAGATTTATAGTGGTTCGGTCAAACACGACCTACATCCGTTCCCCGGAGCCACCCTCCGAGTATTGCACTAATACTAATAGTCTCTCCTTTTTCCCCCACAGCAAGGCGGAGAAGCCTTCGTAAAACTATCTTCCACCACTACCCGGTGCGGCAGAGAACCGTCGTCCTTTTACACGCTCCAAGTGCAGGCATAGTACCTCCCGCTGTTCATACTCTTCAAGTGTAGGAAGAGAACCGTCGTCCTTTTACACCCTCAAAGTATAGGTAGAGTACCTCCCGCTGTTCACACTCTCCAAGTGTAGACAGAGAACCTTTCGTCTTTTCACACTTCACCAAGTGTTGGCAGAGAACCGCTCTTCCTTTCACACTTCACCAAGTGTTGGCAGAGAACCGGATTTCCTTAAAAGATCTTCTCAAAAGAAATCTAGAAGGCCAAGAGAAAAGAGTGAAGTAATCACAATTCACAAAGTTGAGCTCCTTACCTTTGAGTACCAAGTGAATCCTTCACGCTTAAATGGTAAAAACTCTCCTTCAAACACTCTCTCTCACTCTCTCCTTCACACTTTTTTCAGTATGCATGAAGACCAATGACCAAAAAGATTAAAAGATAGTTCACTATGGACTTTTTATATGAAATACACGAAAAAATTTCCAAAAACTGCAATTTTCAATTTCTGGTCTCACTTGATCGTCCCGTATGATCGTGATTTCGTACGTAAGAACAGTGTAAAACTGTTGCGTATGAGCGCTATGTGCATTGGGATGAAATAACTTCGTACCCGATCATCGTACCGTACAAACTATGTTTGTCTGGTACGAACAATTATTTTAAAGCCTCATTGAAAAAATAATTTCAGATGGTCCATATGTTTGAAGAACAGAGAACATCGTCCAGGGATGAATGTTCATGTTTGTTTGGATGAACAGTGTATGGCTTGAATATAGAGCACTTCGTCCAAGGACGAATGGGCAAGTTCGTCTGGATGAACCGTTCAAAGTGAGAAATCAGAGGACATCGTCCAGGGATGAATGGGACATTTCGTCTACACAGGAAAAATGGCAAAAACCGGCGATTTTCACCGGTGGTTTATATACCGTCGGCATTACCGACGGCTACGCCGACGGTTAAGCCGTCGAACTCTAACGACGGTCAAATCGGCGGCTTAGCTACGATACACAGTCGGTATTACCGACGGTCTATAAACCGCCGGTAAACCGCCGGATATCAACATGAACCGGCGGCTTTCCGGCGGTCCAAACCGCCGGTGATAAGTGATTTAGGTCCGGCGGTCTAGACCGCCGGAAAACCGCCGGTAAAAGCCCTAATACGAGCCCCCTCGCCCCGCTCATTTCATTTTCACTCTTTCATTCTCTCTCTCGGTCGCTCGCCCTATCGTCTCCTCCGCTCGTCCGATCAGCCCCCGACGAAGGAACTCCGACCACCGACCCCATTCCGACCGCCGCCGACCCCATTCCGCCTCGTCGCCTCTCCATTCGCACATACCGAGAGCCACCAACCCTCATTCGTTTGCGAGGTGAACTCTCCGGAAGACCGACGGTTAAAATTCAGATGGTCACCGGTGGTATTGGCCGCCGAAAAACCGCCGCACAAAATTAACCGCCGGTAAAAAGCCGTCGGAAATGGTTTCCTACGCCGTTTTTACCGGCGGTTAACAAACCGCCGTTAGACCGCCGGTAACGTTAAAAACCGCCGGTAAATCTACACTAACCGCTAGAAAAAACCGCCGGTTTTCAGCGTTTTTCCTGTAGTGAGCTAGACGAACAATTCAAAGTGAGGAATTAGACGACATCATTTGAGGATGAATGGGACATTTCATCTGGATGAACAGATCAAAGTGAGAAATCAGATGACATCGTCCAGGGACTAATATGACTTTTCGTCCAGACGATCAGGACTTAGAAAAATTTTCTTCACTTTCTGTTCGTTCCATTTCTCTCCGAGGGGTATAATTAACCTGATCGTCCCGTACAAACATGATTCATCCCGTACGATCAATATAAGAAATTTTGACTTTTTTAAATATCTCCCCCAATGTGTGTGTGCTAGGTTGTTTAATTACAATCACACTCACTCAGACTCAATAAAATGAAAAATATGGACTTCAATTTACAAACTATCTTATGCTGAATTTGATTTGAAGTCTTTATCAGTCTTGAGTATGATTATCTTGAAATGTTAGTCCACACAGGAGCAAAAATAATTCTTCCAAAAAGTGTTAGGAGAAAATAATAATTAAAATAATAATATTTGGAATATTTAAAACTATACAAGTTAGAAGAATGTAAAACATGCAAAAGTTAAGTAGTAACTCTCTTAACAAGATAATTTAAAAATTATTCCGCTTTTTGAACCGATAAAAAAGTTAGTGAATTTATTTCTAAAATCAATTTTTCAACCACACTTTCAAACAAAAAAGGTAAAGTAAAAAAAGCAGGAAAATAAAGGATACAATATTTATAGTGGTTCGGTCAAACACGACCTACATCCATTCCCCAGAGCCACCCTCCGAGTATTGCACTAATACTAATAGTGTATCTCCTTTTGCCCCCACAGCAAGGTGGAGAAGCCTTCATAAAACTATCTTCCACCACTACCCGGTGCGGTAGAGAACCGTCGTCCTTTTACACCCTCCAAGTGCAGGCATAGTACCTCCCGCTGTTCATACTCTCCAAGTATAGGCAGAGAACCGTCATCCTTTTACACCCTCCAAGTGCAGGCAGAGTACCTCCCGCTGTTCACACTCTCCAAGTGTAGGCAGAGAACCGTCGTCCTTTTACACCCTCCAAGTGTAGGTAGAGTACCTCCCGTTGTTCACACTCTCCAAGTGTAGGCAGAGAACCTTTCAACTTTTAACACTTTACCAAGTGTCGGCAGAGAACCTCTCTTCCTTTCACACTTCACCAAGTGTTGGCAGAGAACCAGATCTCCTTAAAAGATCTTCTCAAAAGAAATCTAGAAGGCCAAGAGAAAAGAGTGAAGTAATCACAATTCACAAAGTTGAGCTCCTTACCTTTGAGTACCAAGTGAATCCTTCACGCTTCAATGGTAAAAACTCTCCTTCAAACACACTCTCTCACTCTCTCCTTCACACTTTTTTCAGTATGCATGAAGACCAATGACCAAAAAGATTACAAGACAGTTTACTATGGACTTTTTATATGAAAGACATGAAAAAACGTCCAAAAACTGCAATTTTCAATTTATGGTCGCACTTGATCGTCCCGTATGATCGTGATTTCGTACATAAGAACAGTGTAAAACTATTGCGTATGAGCGCTATGTGCATTGGGACGAAATAACTTTGTACCTGAATATCGTACCGTACGAACTATGTTTGTCTAGTACGAACAATTATTTTAAAGTCTCATTGAAAAAATAATTTCAGATGGTCCATATGTTTAAAGAACAGAGAACATCATCCAGGGATGAATGTTCATATTCGTTTGGATGAATAGTGTATGGCTTGAATATAGAGCACTTCGTCCGAAGACGAATGGGCAAGTTCGTCTGGATGAACCGTTCAAAGTGAGAAATCAGAGGACATCGTCCAGGGATGAATGGGTCATTTCATCTAGACGAACAATTCAAAGTGAGAAATAAGACGACATCATCTGAGGATGAATGGGACATTTTGTCTGGATGAACAGATCAAAGTGAGAAATCAGAGGACATCGTCCAGGGACTAATATGACTTTTCGTCCAGACGATCAGGACTTAGAAAAATTTTATTCACTTTCTATTCGTTCCATTTCTCTCCGAGGGGTATAATTAACCTGATCATCCCGTACAAACATGGTTCATCCCGTACGATCAGTATAAAAAATTTTGACATTTTTAAATATCTCCCCCAATGTGTGTGTGCTAGGTTGCTTAATTACAATCACACTCACTCAGACTCAATAAAATGAAAAATATGGACTTCAATTTACAAACTATCTTATGCTGAATTTGATTTGAAGTCTTTATCAGTCTTGAGTATGATTACCTTGAAATGTTAGTCCACACAGGAGCAAAAATAATTCTTCCAAGAAGTGTTAGGAGAAAATAATAATTAAAATAATAATATTTGGAATCTTTAAAACTATACAAGTTAGAAGAATGTAAAACATGCAAAAGTTAAGTAGTAACTCTCTTAACAAGATATATAGTCAGCTCAAACTCGAGCTCTTCTTACAGTAAACGAGCTCGAGCTGGTGAGCCTTGACGGGAATTTTAAAATTTAGATATGATTTTTAAAATTTATGTGGGATTTAAAAATACTTAAATTTAATAAATATGATTAGCATTTATTATTAATTTTTAAATATTTAATTTTATTAAATAAAATAAAATTATTTAAAAAATATTAATAATTCAATCCAGCTCGTGAGCTCATGAATCGAGCCTCATCATGCTTGAACTCGAACTGGATTCGTGAGCAGGATAAACTTGGCTCATGAGATGCTTGAGGGAAAGATTAACATGCCTAATATGAGCCCCTTCTTAAAGATTGACCTAAAATCGGGGTACTACCAAATTAGAATGAAGTCGGGAGATGCGCACAAGATAACTTTAAGGATACATGAGGGTTAGTAAGAGTTTTTGGTAATGCCTTTTGGCCTTACCAACACTCCAACCACTTTTCAGTCCCTCATGAACCATTTTTTCAACCCTACCTCAAGATGTTCGAATTGGTATTTTTTGATGACAGCCCGATCTACAGTCGTATGGAGATAGAATATGTGGGTCACCTAGGACTATATTAGAGACTTTGAGGGAGCACTAGCTATATTCCAACATGAAGAAATATTCCTTTGCATATCCACAGGTGGAGTATCTAGTACATGTGGTGAGCAGAGAAAGGATTACAACAGACTAGTCCAACATTGAGGCTATATTGGATTGAATTTTACCTAATAACCTGATGGAGTTTAGATGGTTCTTTGGTCTCACTGAGTACTACCGAGAGCTTGTGCGAGAGTATGGAACGTCAACATCGCCACTGAGCAACTGAAGAAGAACAATTGGGGGGAAGCAGCAACACATGCCTTTAAGTAGTTGAAGAAAATCATGACCATAGGAGTCTGAAGCTGGTGGCGATTGTCTCAACCATTAAAAAAAGGGGACTCTATTTGATTGGGAGACACTTTATTATTAGGAAAAACCAGAGGAGTCTAAAGTTGTAATGGAGCAAAGGATGGTAACTGAGGAGCATCAGATGTGGTTATCCAAGTTACTTGAAAATTATTTTAAGATTCAGTATTGCCCAGGATTGGAGAATAAGACCACATATGCATTATCGAGGAAAGCAGAAGAACAACAACCTACATTTCTATTAGTACCTATGGTCTTAGACTGGGAAACCCTAAGGTAGAAGAGCAAACAATATGAGGCTCTTAGGAAGATCATAGCTAAGTTATTGCAACAAATAGACAGTCATCCCAATTACATGCTGAGGAGGCCCTAGCTGCTACATCAGAGGCGATTCATCTTATCGAGGACATCAGGGTACATCTAGGTGATCAAACTAATAATCAATAAGTTTAACAATAGCTCTTGACTATAAAATAATAAAATAAAAATATAAAACAAAAGAAAAAACCTAGAGATTTCAATCCACCACCCTCTATAGAGTCCGAGCACCTTCACTAACCTGAAATCAATAAAATCATATAATGAGCTAAGAAGGCCAGACAAAAACCCAAAACTTAGTAAAGCTTTTAATTCAAGATCTAAGTAATATATATATATGCTCATCTCAATTAATATATAATCAATATCGTTCAATAACATCAATGATTAGTCATAAATAGTATGATTCCATATGATCATTAATGAAAAATATAAATCAATAATAGGTGCAAGAATTTAAATATTTTGATAATCCTTAAATCAGTGATTAATAAATCAGTTCTATAGATCTTTAAAAAATAGGTGTTACTTTATTAGTCTTGTCGTCTTATTAATTATTTATTATATAAAATCAAGAAATGTAACCATATATATGCTATATGTGCACCCACATTATTAATCTATCTATCATTGTTGGAATATATGTATTAGTATATGATTCAACAAGGTAGCACATCCATATTTAATGTGAAAATTGTATTTTTCATCTATATTCATAATTATTATTATCTTCATTATTATTATTATTATAAGCAGCTTTTAAAAAATTATTAAGAGTCATAATTCTCTACCTATTAGTGTAATCAATAATTAACTACATTTTATAATCGGGATAACAAAACAAATCATCTTTAATAAAAAGCTCATCACCGCACCCTCCTGTGTAGGGTATTATGTTTTAACAGTCAACCTGTTTTAATTACAGCACTAATAGCTAGCACTATAAAAAAACATCATTTTTTGGTGGATATTTCAAAAATAAACAAATTCCATTAGTAACTTACATTTTTGATGGATTTCCAAAAAAAAAGTTTTGATGGTAATTCACGTGTCAAAAAAAAAAACAACGACGAAAAAATTTCGCCAAAAATATTTCTGACAAAAAATATGCCAGAAATATTTTTAGCAAAATTTTTTTGCCAATTTAATATAATAAATTTATTTTAATAATTATTTATTAATTTAATTTAATAATTAATAATTAAATAAATTTTATAATTAGTTATTAATTTAATTAATAAATTTTATTTATTTTATTTAAATTAGTTTAATTTAATAAGGAATTATTAAATTAGTTAATTTTATTTTATAATAAGTAATTAATTAATTATAAATATTTATTATAGTCATTAAAAAATTAATTTTTTGTTAGAAAATTTGTTGGAAAGCAATAAAAAAAGCCGAAAATCCTCAGAAAATCCGTTGAAAATTATTCGTCAGTAATCAACTGGAAAACCCATTGAAATTTGTGATGAATTTATTTTTTATCATAAATGAACTGTTTTCTTGTAGTGTAGCATTCCTTACATACAAATATCACAATTATCTTATATCAATTGTATCAATATCTCTTGCATCCATGAAATATAAAGTGAAAAGTTCAGATATATAAAATATAAGAAAATCTATATATTAGTCTTTAGCTTATAAAATAATAAATTCTACTTTACCTAATGAAATTCAATGATATTATAATCAAAATGTTAATAAGGTCTATTTTAATCATATACAAATAGTTAAATTGTAAAAGTATAATAAATTAAGAAAATATATATTTTTATAAATTTGGGCCCAATTTTTTTATACGACCCGATCCTTGTATGGGCCGATATTTTATTGACAGTAATCGTACGGGATGATAATCCAAGTTGTTTGAATATATTGTACTGGATGATTCTCAAACCGTAGTGGATGATTAGCATAATTTATTGAAGTAATTGTACAACACCTTATTCTTCATACAATACTAACAAGATTATTCGAACTAATCATACCACAGTATCTTGGATCGTACTGTATGATCAGTGTTGCCAGAATTGAATTTCTAGGGCTCTTTGAGGCCTTGTATATAATCTCTCTAATTAGACATGTTTCAATTCTTTGGCTATTGAGTGTTCTTAAGAGAGAGATTGGAGAAGGGATCTAAGAGAGCCTTGGGAATAAGATAGGAAGAGCTTGTGTGTGAGGGAGAAGCAGTGTAAGGGGTTCACATGGTTGCTCCAAGCAAATATCTTGCCTTGTTTTCTCTAAGTGTCTATATCTGTTTCTTAGGTGGCTCTGGGAAGAAGTTCTTCAACATAAGGATGTGGTTCTATACCATCACCAAGAGGGTAAGAAAGGAGTTTGTTTTTCTCTGTCATAAGCAGGAGGGTAAGAAAGAAGTTAATGGTTCTCTACCATCACCAAAAGGTGAGAAAGAAGTTCGTGGTTCTCTGCCATCACTATGAGGTGAGAAAGCAGATTGTGATTCTCTACCATCACTAGGAGGGTGAAAAAGGAGGTCATGGTTATCTGCCATCACGTGGAGGGTGAGAAAGGAGGTATAGGTTCTCTATTACACCGGGTTGGTTAAAAGATTGCAAGGTCTTCTCCGCTAACTGTGGGGGCTAAAGGTGACACATTAAATTTTAATGCAATATTAGAATATGAGAGCTCCGGGGAGTGGAAGTATGTCATTATTTGACTGAATAACTATAAAATTCAAATGTGCTGATTCTAATTTCTTATTTTCAGCACTTTACTTTTTTTGCATTTTAATTCTGTGATAATTTTCTTGGTAAAAATTGGTGATTAATGCTTCATTTTATTGATAAAATATAACCATTGCTATTTGGACTTTTTGATAAAATTATTCGCTTCCACATAAAAAATAGTTGTTACTTATTTTTTTAAATAATAAAAAAATTTCAAAAATATAAGTGTTGTATTTTGAAGTAAGCAATTAGTTTTTAAATTATCTAATTCACTCCCTCTTTATGTTCCTAGAGACAATTCACTAAATCTTAACATCCTTTATCAAACTTTCATGATGTGCTCATATCACTAAATAGGGAAATTCACATGATGGTAACCTAACCTCACAAAAAATTTATTGGTGCCAACTCATAGATCCATGAACATTATCCCTCAAATGGATTTTGTCTTGAAGGAGCTTTTATTAGGTCCGGTGTAAGGACGTAGAAGAACATCTAGTGGGAGGAAAAATCCCGACAAAAAATTCAGTAGTTTCTCGATATTGCTAGGTATTATTTGATAATAACGAGGAATACAGCTCTGTGAAGACCAATACCGAGTTATACCGAGCAATACTGAGTTGTACCGAGTTTTTTCTAGGAAAAACTCGGTACAACTTTTGTATAACTCAATATTGCTCGGTATAGCTCGGTATAACTCGGTATTAGGTCTTCACGTGATGGTATTCCTCGTTATTGCTTGGTATTGCTCGGTATTTTCTTGGTATTTCTCGTTTTTTGGCGCGATTTGGCCTTCGACCGGACGTTCCTCTACGTCCGGTCGGAGGACATAATAATTGTTCGTCTTGAAGACACATCTTGGTAAACTTTATTAACGCATCATTTTCCTTAGTATGTCTCATCGGAGGGGTCGTCCAAACCAATATGAGCTCTAGATTTAACTACTCTCTTTTGGTTTCACTCATTTATAGCAACTATTAACAATGAAGGATACCCTCCTACCACTAAAATCCTTAATCCAACTATAAGAGGTTCACACCTCAAAACCCTTAGCAATGAATCCCTTAGCTATGATTCCCTAGGTTGACTCAGCTCATGGTTTGTTGTTATTTCTATGTAAGGGTATTTCACCTCACATCTAGAGATCAAAATAGATCCAACACAAACTCAGCCATTAATTCAGAGGACTTGCCTATATATACTTATCCCACACACTAGGTCTGAAGGCTCACGTATATAGACTTATCATACACACTAGGTATCAAGGCTCACCTAACACTTGATCTTGAAAACTCACCTAAAGCACTAGCCTAGGAGGAGGGAGCCATGTCAGAGATAGGAATCCATATGGATACCAACAGACTAGGCCGTATCTCTTTGTTAGTCATTTTAAATATTGAAATTTTTATTTTTTTTAAGTATTAACTTCTTTTTTTCCCTCTGAGCAGTATAAATAAATGGTGAAGTGTCATATTTTTTATTATTTTTTCTTCATATTTACTTGATGAGAGATTTACTTATATATTCTAGAGTTCTTCTATAATTCTACATATTCACTCAAACATTGTCCAATTTTCTTACTCTAACAATTAGTCACTTGTTAGTAAAATTATGTGTAATCCACAAATAAATTTGGATCCAACATCATTGAAAGTGCATAAGCATGGATTAAAGCTGTGAGACAAAGTAAGAACATCTCAAAGAGTAATAATCATTGATTTATTAGTAAATATAGGGAACCAAATCTACAAAACTCACCTTTACTTGATGGAATGGATGAAAGACAAAAAAAAATCAATAATGGGATAGAAGGGATGTAAATGAATGCTTAATGGGAGATTACACCAAAAGTATCACCTAACTTGATAGTTTGCTAACTAAGGTAGAGACCATGCCAATTACTTTGATGCACATTGTTGATGCTCACAATTATACTATTGATGAGGAGTGTAACCCTCCACTTTGATGTAAGCAAAGAAGAGAATTTGAGCTGACCAACATATTCTCTTGGGTGATCACCTAGGCTAGAAACCTCTCAAATTCAAGATTCCCAACCTAGAATCATACTAGGGAAGGACAAACCTCATCAACCATGTCACATATTTTGAGTTGAAAACATCACTTCCTAATATTGATGATTCTATGAAGTGTCTTCTATAATTTAACACCTTAAAAAGTCTTACCATTAGTTGTTTTCTCACCTACCAATAAGAATAACCACCTTGATTTTAGAGTTCAACAAAATGCTTATAATCTAATTCATGAGCGGACACAAATTTCTTAAGAACTTATAGGTTATTTTGAAGATGTGAAAAGACCTGGGTGACTTTTTATGAAGTTATATTATCTAATTCTAGAAGAAGATGTTGGAGATGACCGACTTGGAGCAAATTGATATATAGGTAGCACAAAATCAAGTATTAGGTGAAGGAAAATTTTGATATGTTATTATACTCCAGCACTCATAGATACTAGCTAAATTTCTTGAGCTTGTTGATAGCCATATCAATATGGAAGAATACAACCATGTGGTTGAGGCATCCTTAGCCACTCACCCCAATGAAATCATCATAAGGCACTACCTATATAAAAGCCTTGAGTGTGATATGAATCACCTGATAAGATATATTGCAGATAAGAGATTGCACATGCTAGGAGATATGCCATTTCAATTATCAAATAATGTCCTCATAAGTGAGGCCACTTTGAAGAGCACATCCACCTACTCTATGAATGGAAGAAGTGTCTTAAACCACTCATCCATACCAAGAAGAAGGTACACATCCTACTCATCAATACCTTACCCTTACTCCTTTACATGTATCTATGGTCAAGCCCATGGATACTATATAAAATAAGGAGTTCTTTAAGCACCTAATGCATATAAAGGTGAGTGCCCATGCAAGGGACACTTCTAGATATTATACCATTCACAAAGACTAAGGGCATAATATGTATTAATGTAGGAACCTTTGTAGATAGATTGAAGGACTCATAAAGGTAGGAAAACTAAAGAAATTTATACTTACCTACCTAAAAAGGCACCCTAGGAACACGACCATCAAAAATCAAGAAAACAAGCTTGTTAGCCCTCACCATCCACATCACTAAGGTGGTATTCACAATCTTTAAAGGATTTAGATTTGAGTCATCTAAGGGAACCAACCTTAAATGACCTCACATATGGGTGCTGAATGTAGCTGAAAATTTATGAGAACATGAAGTTAACATCTTTCCAATCACATTCTATAAAGAATATAAGCTAGTGAGTGGCACAACATGAAAATCACACATTACTAGCGGCCAAAATTTACAGGTAACTACAAAATTCCGTTGTAAAATCTAAGTTTGGTGGATTTCTGGTGGAACCTCATTTAATGGTAAAAT
This sequence comes from Dendrobium catenatum, assembly GCF_001605985.2. Taxonomy (NCBI): domain Eukaryota; kingdom Viridiplantae; phylum Streptophyta; class Magnoliopsida; order Asparagales; family Orchidaceae; genus Dendrobium; species Dendrobium catenatum. The sequence continues at coordinate 236,419 of NW_021319487.1, forward strand.
ATGCACAAGAAACATTCTTCTGGAGAAAAAAAATTGCAGGAAATATTTTCGACAGACTTATCAATAAAAAAAAAAAAAGTATGATGCATCATTTTTAGCCATTAGTTTTGGCATTTTATAGGATGGAATTTCCACCAGAAAGTCAATACTTTCACTATGAATATAACATCCCCATGAATATTTTAATTAATTTATTAAACTATGAATAATTCTATTATTTTTTTGCTGGTATTTCTAGCGGATAATCCATTGTACACATGCTGATAGAGTATTTCGACGGATCATCAAATCCACCAAAAGCTTGTAGCAAAAAAAAAAAAAAAAAAAAAAAAAAAAAAAAAAAAAAAAAAAAAAAAAAAAAAAAAAAAAAAAAACAGCACAACAAACCTACATAAAAATATACAAAAAACCATATTCATTCAAACATTGAACATAAACAAACAATTTTACATTTAATAAATGGTTTAATAACAAATTTGGTCATTTCAAATTCCTTGAACATTCACCAAACAATTTAAAATGAAATATAAATTTTGTTTACTGTATAATAAAAAAATAACTACATAGATGTCGAGAAATAAGGAAAAAATATCTAATCATAATCAATCTCCACTTCTACTGAAGCTGTCTACCTTCCACCGAACTACTCCCTCAATTTTGTTAGCTCATCTAATAATTGAGTTTGTTGCATTCGCATTTGTATATGCATCTTCATGTCAGCTTGTGATTTCTTGTCTTGCTTAAGCTCGGCTGTAAGGGCAACTACTTGTTGTCTATACAATGTCTTCAGTGTACTTACTAAAGATGGAGCCACCAAATGTCTACCCCTCATATGCATAGGCTTGCGAGCATAAAACTTAAACTCAGACATTCTAAATTCCTCCTATAGCTTTTGACCAAGTGCGGTAGTTAGAATAAGTTTAGAGCCACCAAATATCTACCCCTTGTATTCTTAGGCTTGTGGCCTTGGTACTTAATAAGAAGCTGATCCACTAGAAGATCCTCACCTACTCCTTCATGGCTCTCTCAAAGTCGTGTATACTCCTATAAAATTTAACAAAAAATTAAGCAATTTACGATTGACACCAAAAATATTGAACTTATATACTCATGTAAGCTCTCTTTACTCTCTCATCAACCCATTGCTAGTCCTCTTGCCGTTTATGGGTATAAGTATGCAACTCAACAGTGGTTGATTCTCAACTCAGCATCTCTTTTTGCAATATACTTACATATGTATTTATATCTAAGTAAGTTATTAAGATCTTTTAAAATTTTTTGCCAAACATCACTTATGCTAAGTATATGTGGAACTGAGCCCATAGTATGGAGGGAACTACCCTTACCCCCAACATTAGAAGTTCAATTTTGTCTATTCTGGTCCTTCCTCCTTGTATAATCTATGCTACCTCAAGTATTGGTCAACTTGGCCCATAAACTATTACCAATCCAAAGTGGTTGCATGCATGACTTTTGAATATCTATATATGCAGGTCGACCCGTGCTTCTCAAAAAAATTTTTTTTTTTTATCATTGTGTTGAGGAAGCCAATAAATTTTTTTCTATATTAAAAAACATACAACCATAATTATTTTTTTTAACTTAATTAAAAAGGATATAATATAGAACATATTTGTATAATAACTAATCTCAAACTCTTTGAACCACATATCATGATTTTTTTTTGAGATTTTCTTCCAAGAAGTATAGGGAGCATCATACATACTATATATGATGTCATATATTTTATGTGTTGGCTGCTTTGACGAATGAAACCTGCACAAAATATGTTAGGTGAAAATTATCTTTTCAATTTTAGTACTGTGTTAAGAATATAATAAGTACGTTATGTCATCATCATGTTCAATCAACATGCGACCCTCTATTCTTTACTCTGCTATAACTGGGGTGGAAGATCTACCTACAAAGGGCTGAGTGGGTGGTGGGGGATAGTATGATAGAACATATGGTGGATATGGATATATGGGAGAGCCTCCATGAGAAGGTGGGGGGGAGTAAGGGTAGAAGGGAGTAATGTGTGTGGCATCTGACGAAGGAAAGCAGGGGTCTAGTGAGTAGAATTATGAGCTACTGGTTGGAGGATTAGGTAAAGGCTGGCTAGGTAGACCCTAAGTGGTAGGCCGAAATGAAGATGTTCCCTCAGTATGTACAGACCTACTAGTTAGCCACTAGTCACCACCTTATGCCTACCAAAAATATTTTTGATCAATCCTCTATGAGGCTCATCACCTGAAGCCATCTACAAAAAATTTAAGAAATATTTACAACATAAATTATAATAAATATTTAATATAAAATAGAGTAGTAATTAAATAAATGAAGTAGATCAATAATAAAATAAATAAACTATTGCTAAGTTATTTAAAATAAATCATATTATTAATATAAATTATTATATTCATAATTGGTTGTAAAAATCATTTACGTTATGATTACTCATCATTTGTTGATTCACTTTTATATAATGAAACATCTACACCTTTATAAGATTTCTCATGCCTTTCATCTATGTTTAGATCTATTTCCTCTAACTACAACTCATTCTTGTTAGTTACAATTTGACCGTCCACATTATTAACAAGATTTTTTAAGATTGACATAAACTCTACTTGATGTGCTAGTGGTATTGATGTGATTTTCTCAATGACTCCTATGGGTATGTTCTTTATAACTATGATCCGATCTTGCTTGCCTCATAATCTACTCTGATAGTTAGCAAAATAGACTTGGCTTACCTGGTTAGAAATGTTGAATGGGTTAAACTTTATATATTTCCTATCTCACTTTACTTTTGTTAAACTGTAAAGCGGATGTATTCTTGTACCTGTATTATGTATTGAATCAAACTAATCACAATTAAATAGATACACATTATTCCCGTGACCGGGATATTCCAATTATAATATTTCTTGTAATACCCAGTAGTACTCAGAATCATCACCTATATGGGTGTTCCTTCTTAGACAAATATTATAATTATCTATCTTCCTATCTTCACACCAAGATTTGGTTTGGAAATTATAGCCATTAACCAAAAAATTGGCCAATATTTCGTTAATCTATTTGGTTCCCAAGCTAGATCTAAATGTGGCTCGTACTCACCATGAGAAGTTTAATACCAATATTCTAGAATGAATCCTCCATGGCATAAATCAACTCAAGAAACCTTTCAATCACTTGGAAACTTCACATAATGTCTATGTATGCTCATAATTGAAAAAGAAAAGGATATGAATGCTTTCTAACATCACAATCTTCACCAATCTCACTTTGTATATGAATGCTCTATAACTCATTTCCCCATAATACTTTTTAAGAAATTTGTGTATGCTTGCCAATGAAAAAGAATATTCATGAATGCTTTCCAACTTCCACATATGGAATAATGTATGCCAACTTACTTGTATTCATTGCAATTAGCTATAATACAAATATATAGAACGAGTTTTACAAAAGATCTCTCATTCATTGCTAAACAAACTACAACATCAAATAAAATAACAAACATAGAATGTTAAATGAGCAAGGAAAATGGATACAAATTTTACTTCTTTCAAGCATTCATATTTATTCAACATAACTATAAACTGTGACATCCCAGACATCAATAGTGAAAGTATTCATCTAACAGTCTTACTTTCTTTCTTTTTTTTTTTTCTCGCTCAGATCAATACAGACATCCAGAAATGATAATTGCATTAAAGAAAACAAATACATCAAAATACTATAATTCACATTTCGACATTCATATATACAGTCAAAAGGAGCGTCTAAAATAACATGTACAATAGCCACTCGGGCTACAAAACAAAGCCAGAACATAAACTACGAAAACCTATACTAGAGGCTGAAAGAAGCTTCACGCGGGAGGCTCTGCACCTGAAATCATTAACCACATATAATGAGCTTAAATAGCCCAACAGGTCAACAAAGCCTATAACTGAAATCAAAGCACAACACGAAAGTAATATGCATGTCAAATGGTCAAATCAAATCCATAACAGTCAGTTACACTTGATCAGTGAGTCGATGCAGATACGAAAATCAGTACAGAAACAGAAATCAATGCATGAACAATAGAATCTCAAAATCATCAATGATAGAATCAGTGAACAGTAGAAAATCCACAAAGCTCAATAAATCAGAAATCAGTTCGTGCATCAAATCTCTTTAATAGTCGTCTTATCTATCACATCAGTCTATAACATTAGTCAAATCAATGTAGTAGAATCGTATCAAAACATGCACTTGCAAATCGATCAATTATTCAATATAACTTTCTCAATAAATCATATGCAATCTAGTAATCGATATCACATGTTCAGTAAATCACATATCACTTGATCAGTATCTCAATCAGTAACAGCAGCGTATGTATCAATATCAATAATAATCCAGTGACGACATGAACGATTATGCTATAACAGTGAAATCGAATCAATCATATCAGTAAATCAATTAATCCCGGTCAATAATATAAATCGATATGGAATCACATAAAATGATCAAATCTATACATCGTAAGAACGGTTGAAATCAAATCAATACAATCATATAAATCAATCAAATCAATAAATCAATAAATCAATCAAATCAATAATCACGTGCTATAAGAATCAGTACAATGAATCAATGTATCAGTGGATCTATAGTATCGGTATCAGTATCTGTAGTATCAATAGTATCCATGAATCAATGAATCCATAATATCGATGAATCAATAATATCGGTATCTGTATCCATGAATCAATACAATATCCATATCCATATCGGTGTCGACATCCAATGACATGAATAACATGCAATATCAATGAAATCGTATAGTAATAGTAAACCCGTAAATCCGTCAGTAAATCCATTTAATAATAAATCAATTCAATACAATAAATCCGTCCATACCAATAAATCAATAAATCCATTCACTAACAATAAATTCATCGATAAAATCCATCGATATCAAGCATGCGTAGGGTAATCAATAAATCAATCAGAAATTAATAGATCAATTCATATCAGGAAATCCATACAAGGCAATGTCAATAAAATCCATAATGAGATCATAAGGACAATACTGTACACATGCAATTCAATACAATAGTCTTACTGAACAAGTACAATCACTGGCTATTAAGGCATTTTTCGAGTCGATAATCCATAGTACTGTTGTAGAAATCCATAAATATATCCGTTGGCTCAATAAGAGTCGTCACTCTGTGCTCGTCCGCCGCCTGTCAGCATAATAATCTCCTTATGACTCCCAATCGTTGTATCAATGATCAATAGAGGATATCGCCAAACCCTTTTTAAAGGAAAGCCCGTTGGCCCACCATCATGTATAGGTCAAGTCAATCTCCAACCAACGGTTCAACCAGTCTTCACTTGTCTTTCAGTAACAATAATAATAATTCAATCATATATTCACATTCGTATGCATATTCAATCATTCAAATCATCAATTCAGAAAATCAAAAGTCGTACGAGAAATCGACGGCATAACGACAGTACACAGAAATCACAAATTCAGAATATCACAAAATTACCAGAAATCATGTAAAACAATGTTACAAAGCTTTAATTGTACTGAAGCAATAATTTCCAACATCCTGATAATTTTCTATTCGATAAAAATTGCACAGAACTCAAAATAACTGGTAGAAACTTTACAGAAAAATACTCAAATCGTGTAAAAATATCATATCAGAAACATATCAGAAGTTGTGCGGTAAAACTTTCATCAATACAAAATTATGACGTTTTTCGGCAACGGAAACACAAAACTGAGCACAGAATTATCAAAACTCAAAATCTTCAAAATCAGAAATAGGATTCAGATTCCTTATCGCGAGACAAACAAATCTTCCAACTGCGTTGTCAGACGAAAAGCGCTCCGCGGCCTCCAAAATCAAGCTTTCCTCTTCTCTTTCCTTCTCTTTCTCTCTCCTGCCTTTTTCTCTCTCTTCAAAATGATCCAAAATATCTCAAATCCGATACTTATCAAACAGGATCGTCCAGGATGATGCCCAGATCGTCCCGGGATGAACTCCTCTGGACACAGATCGTACAGACGAAAATTAATTCCAATTATTTCGTCCCTAGACGATGCTCTCTGTTCGGTTCGTTCTGACCCTTACAGGTTCGTCCAGACGAAAATGATAGATTTTTCACAATTTTTCTTCAGTTAGTCCGAGACTAACAGCACTCAAAAATCAGCTTTGGAGGGGTTTTACAATCTACCCACCTTAAGAAAAATATCGTCCTCGACATTTCCCTTAAGGGCGTGGACGTTAAAATCAACAAAAAAATCCGTTCAATCAAAACATGAATCAAATCAGAAAATCGCACAAATCATATCGAAATCATATAATAAGTTAAATAAACTCATACCAGTCATATTTTCAGGCACTGAAGAAACATCTTTCACATTTTCTAGTTGTATGTTTTCAGTCGGAACAGGTCCTTGCCTAAGTCCAGAACTTGGGCATTCTATCATTCTATGTCCATAAGCACAACATCGAAAGCATTGTCCTGTTCTCCGATAACACTATCCCAAATGTCTCTTTCCACAACATACACAAACATTAACAGTCCTTATTCTGCTACTTTCACCACTTTTCTTAACACTACGGCCAGAACATTTTGCTAATTTATCGCTCACCATTTGAGCCCCATATCAGCAAACTTTTTCATATTTTCAGATGTCATAGAAAAGTCAGTAGCAGATTCAACTTTCTTTCCTTTCGGATCCATTGGCATGATCAAAACGAAATCATTCAAAATCAAATAAAAACAATCAATCACGTAAAGCAAAACAAATCAAAAAATTAATAAATAATGCAATCATCACTATAACTCTGGATATAAACAAATCCATTCACTACACTCGCTCTGATACCAATTGTGACATCCCAGACATTAATAGTGAAAGGATTCCTCTAACAGTCTTACTTTCTTTTCTTTTCTTTTTTTCTCGCTCAGATCAATACAGATATCCAAAAATGATAATTGAATTAAAGAAAACAAATATCAAAATACTATAATTCACATTTCGGCATTCATATATACAGTCAAAAGGAGCGTCCAAAATAACATGTACAATAGCCACTCGGGCTACAAAACAAAGCTAGAACATAAACTAGGAAAACCTATACTAGCGGCTGAAAGAAGCTTCACGCGGGAGGCTCTGCACCTGAAATCATTAACCACATATAATGAGCTTAAATAGCCCAGCAGGTCACCAAAGCCTACAACTGAAATCAAAGCACGACACGAAAGTAATATGCATGTCAAATGGTCAAATCAAATCCATAACAGTCAGTTGCACATGATCAGTGAGTCGATGCAGATACAAAAATCAGTACATAAATAGAAATTAATGCATGGACAATAGAATCTCAAAATCATCAATGATAGAATCAGTGAACAGTAGAAAATCCATAAAGCTCAATAAATCAGAAATCAGTTCGTGCATCAAATCTCTTTAATAGTCGTCTTATCTATCACATCAGTCTATAACATCAGTCAAATCAATGTAGTAGAATCGTATCAAAACATACACTCGCAAATCGATTAGTTATTCAATATAACTTTCTCAATAAATCATATGCAATCTAGTAATCGATATCACATGTTCAGTAAATCACATATCACTTGATCAGTATCTCAATCAGTAACAGCAGCGTATGTATCAATATCAATAACAATCGATTGACGACATGAACGATTATGCTATAATAGTGAAATCGAATCAATCATATCAGTAAATCAATTAATCCCGGTCAATAATATAAATCGGTATGGAATCACATAAAATGATCAAATCTATACATCGTAAGAACGGTTGAAATCAAATCAATACAATCATATAAATCAATCAAATCAATAAATCAATAAATCAATCAAATCAATAGATCTATAATCACGTGCTATAAGAATCAATACAATGAATCAATGTATTAGTGGATCTGTAGTATATGTATCAATATCTGTAGTATCAATAGTATCCATGAATCAATGAATCTATAATATCGATGAATCAATAATATCGGTATCTGTATCCATGAATCAATACAATATACATATCCATATCGGTGTCGGCATCCGGTGACATGAATAACATGCAATATCAATGAAATCGTACAGTAACAGTAAACCCGTAAATCCGTTAGTAAATTCATTCAGTAATAAATCAATTCAATACAATAAATCCGTCCATATCAATAAATCCATTCACTAACAATAAATTCATCGATAAAATCCGTCAAAATCAATCATGCGTAGGGTAATCAATAAATCAATTAGAAATCAATAGATCAATTCATATCAAGAAATCCATACAAGGCAATGTCAATAAAATCCATAATGAGATCATAAGGACAATACTGTACACATGCAATTCAATACAATAGTCTTACTGAATAAGTACAATAACTAACTATTAAGGCATTTTTCGAGTCGATAATCCATAGTGCTGTTGTAGAAATCCATAAATATATCCGTTGGCTCAATAAGAGTCGTCACTCTGTACCCGTCGGCCGCCCGTCAGCATAATCTCCTTATGACTCCCAATTATTGTATCAATGATCAATAGAGGATATCGCAAAACCCTTTTTAAAGAAAAGCCCGTCAGCCCACCATATTGTACAGGTCAAGTCAACCAGTCTTCACTTGTCTTTCAATAACAATAACAATAATTCAATCATATATTCACATTCGTATGCATATTCAATCATTCAAAACATCAATTCAGAAAATCAGAAGTCGTACGAGAAATCGGCGGCATAACGACAGTACACGGAATGTTCACAGAAATCACAAATTCAGAAAATCACCAAATTACCAGAAATCGTGTAAAACAACGTTACAAAGCTTTACTTGTACTGAAGCAATAATTTCCAACATCCTGATAATTTTCTATTCGATAAAAATTGCACATAACTCAAAATAACCGGTAGAAACTTTATAGAAAATACTCAAATCGTGTAAAAATATCATATCAGAAACATATCAGAAGTTGTGCGGTAAAACTTTTGTCAATACAAAATTATGCACGTTTTTGGTAACAGAAACATAAAATTGAGCACAGAATTATCAAAACTCAAAATCTTCAAAATCAGAAATAGGATTCGGATTCCTTACTGCGAGACAAACAAATCTTCCAACTGCATCGTCGGACGAAAAGCGCTCCGCTGCCTCCAAAATCAAGTTTTCCTCTTCTCTTTCCTTCTCTTTCTCTCTCCTGCCTTTTTCTCTCTCTTCAAAACGATCCAAAATATCTCAAATCCGATACTTATCAAACAGGATCGTCCAGGACGATGCCCAGATCATCCCGGGACGAACTCCTCTAGACACGGATCGTACAGACGAAAATTAATTCCAATTATTTCGTCCCTTGATGATGCTCTCTGTTCGGTTCGTCCCGACGGTTCGTCCAGACCCTTACAGGTTCGTCCAGACGAAAATGACAGATTCTTCACAATTTTTTTCAGTTCATCCGGGACATAGGCCAGTTCGTCCGGGACTAACAACACTCAAAAATTAGCTTTGGAGGGGTTTTACATAAACTCTCACATGTCGTGTAGTGATTTTTGTACTTCAATTATGTATACAATCCATCGAATAATTTCTCAAACCCATAAGCATCATATTTGAATTCACATGTAAAAGCTCTTCGATATGGACACTAAGGTAATTCAAATAAAATAATGCAGCCATTAAACTTATAGACCCAAAATCATTTATGTTAAGAACAAAACTATCTGAATCAAGGGGGGATGATCCAAATAACTCATGAATTTAAAAATTCTTTCTAGGGGATATCTAATCATGATTTTTCTTTTATCCTTAAAATGTCAACTTCCTTTCCAAATGATAATAGAAAACTCCCATCATTCCTCTCTCGACAATGAGATTTTTTTTTCTTATAATAATAAAGAAGATATAGAGTCGTTCTATGCAAGAGAAGAAGACTTCATAAACAATATCTTTTCAAATTTTCAAAGAATGATGATCAGATCTCAAGAAATGAAGGTAATAAAATTTCATTTCCTCATTTCTACAAAGAGAAATGGGAATCAACTCATTCTTGATCAGTTGATTACTAATGTAATAAAAGAGAACATGGAGGTGAAGAAGAAGATGGAGAGGGTTTAACATTTCTTGTTGCCTATGGTCGAACAAACTGCATCAAAGAGGGATTCGGTCGGGATCCCTAGGGCTGGAGGTCGGATAGAAGAGACAGAGAAAGAGTCTCAGCAAGGGTTGTTATACACACACGCAGGGGGAAGGTGATAATTTATTAAAAATTGATCATACTATATGACATCTAATTGTATTATATGATTTGAAATAGTTCATTCCAGAATACAGTTAATCAAATCATGGCTTGAATTTTTTAACTATTCATACTGTACGATATCAGTCATCTATATGACCTGACATCGTACTGTACAAATAATTCAAAAAGATATGAACTCATTTTGTACGATTTGATATGAAATAAATTTTGTACTCTTTTAGTCATATGTACGACCTGACATCGTACAGTACGAACAGTTAAAAAATTCAGGCCATGATTTGGTTAACTGTATTCTAAATGGAACTATTTCAAATCGTACAGTATGATTATATATTATACAGTATGAAAAAAATTATCACTCTCTCACTGTGTGTGTGCACAATTATCCAATTACAACCACACTTGCTCAAACTCAAGAAATAAAAATAAAGATATACAAACTCTATTACATGAAATCCTATTCTATATTGTCTTGAAGACTTCAATAATCTGGAGTAGTATATGATTTTTTTGAAATATTAGTACATAAAAAAACAAATAGAAATATACAATATATGCTAGAAGAATCAATAAAATTATTCAAATAATAATATTTTGTTATAATCAAAAATCACAGTCTCAATCTTAATTCCTAAGTTGCAACAAATCGATTGAAAAATATAAACTTATAAATTTTCAAGAAAACAAATGGGATATTATCAAAAAATGAGGGATGTATTAATATTCCCAAAAATTGCACCATGGATCATTTTTAAAGGTTTTTAAACCACTAATTCAGAGAACGTTTTCTGTTTTCTGATATTAATTTAAAGTTTAATTATGGTTGTTAAACCACTTGAACTATAATGACACATCAGGAAGGGGGGGGGTGAATTTGGGTTTTAAAAATTATTTTAAAAATTTCAAATCATATTCACCACTAAAAAATTAAAAGTAAAATTTTTAAAGTGATAACAAATAATTAAACAATTTTTTTATGATTTTGATTTAGCAAAATAAATAACTATTTTGTTCTTTTGATTTTTAGTTTTTTACTTCTTTTTTTTTTTAAGAAAAACTAAATTCAAAACAATATAAATATTTTTATATCAGGAAGATATCAATTCTCAAGTCAGATTTGTAAGAAAATAAACCTGCAAGAAAGTAGAGTGCAAAAATTAAAGAGTAAAAAAATAAAGAAACAAGCACACTAGAATTTTTATAATGGTTTGGTCAACTTAACCTATGTACACTCCTTAGAGTCCTCCTCTCCGAGTACTGCACTAAAACTTTTTAGTTTCTCTCCTTTTTCCCACACAATAAGGCGAAGAAGCCATCACAAGATTCACTTTCACCTTTCCCTTGCGTGGCGGGGTAGTCGATTCCCTTTCACCTTCCTAGTGTGGTGAAGTAGCCAAATCCCTTTCACCTTACCCAATATGGTAGAGTTGCTGGTGGCCCTTTGAAATGAAGAGGTATTTCCTGGAGTTTCGCTCAAGCAATGCTTTGACTCATGGAGGATGAAGATGGATGTTGACTGGAACAACTATGTGAAGACTTTCTCACATTCCCTTGATTTGACAAGTCTATTTTCTCTCTCACAACTTCATCTCTATCTCTCTCCCTTGTTCAAAATACTATCTACAAATCTTTTCTTATAGAAGACACACATCTCTTAATTATGAACAAGTCTCTCTCACTAAATAATATATGATTAAATAGTAGGTTTCAAGGAAACCCTATATTTTAATTCAACCATCTTTGTTCATATTGTACGATCTGAAGCTCATATATTAGGATTAGTTCAATTATCCCTTTCAACACTATAAGATAAATATTGGCCTATACGATCAATTCAAAATATTTCATTGATTATCTAGTATGATATTAGGGTCATACAGTTTGTTTAATATAGTCAAATAATAATTCATCCAAGATGAACTCCTAGACGACCAAAATTGTTTCTATAAATTGTCTAATATGATTGTAATCATATCACACAATCTTAATTGTTAATTGATAAAAATTTTATTGCTTAATTAAAGGGATTAAATTACAAAAAGAATTTAATGAAATCGTAGAGTACAAATAGAGTCATAATGGATAAATAGAGCAAAATTTAAATTTTAGAACATTGCTTAATATGAAATGAAGGTAAGGATTTTTTATTATAATTGATCATCCTATTCAATTTTAATCGTATAGTATAATTAGTTCGTCTTTATTCCAATTTTTATTTCCTTAATTTAGACTTTTTAATTAATTTCTAATTGAATAGATCATACATTATGATCCAAATAATAGAGTACGATATTAAATAAATTAAAACTTTAAATTTCACTCCCTCATGTATGTGTGTCCATGCTTGGATGTTAAGGTGATATACACTTTTTTATATTGATTGACTAAAAAAATTAAAAAGTGCAAAGTCTTGCTTAATTTAAATCGATACTACCTAGTGTTAGGTCATGATTCTTTGATGGTGCATGCATGGCGTATGTTGAACCTGAAATGCTAGTACATACAATAATTAAATATAGGAGAAACTAAATATAATCCAGTAATATTTTTTATCATCAAAATACAAACTCAAGATTATGAATTGCAACATAAATGGCATGAATCACCATTAAAGCTTAGGTACTCACCAACTTTCTTTTATGACCAGACTACCTTAAAGCTTAGTGCAAGGTGATAAGTAGCCAACACTAACCCTGGACAATATAATAGATGAGGCCTCATGCAAACTTGGAGTAGTAGTAGGAATGATAGTATGAAATATTTGAATTTAAAATTTAGAGAAATTTGAATTTTAAATTTAAACATAATTATAATGTACGAAGATTTCTTACTATATGATTATTAATAAATATTGCCTAATTTAAATTGTTGATCAAGTAATTGAATTATGATTATTTTTCATTGGTAATTAGATTGTATAATCTAAATTATCTAATATGATCACAAGAGTCTTTCCATAGAGATCCAAACCTAGGCTACCACTGAATTTCATACATTTATAATAGTATCACACATATTTATAGAGGATAATTAAATCTTGTGAAGGAAAAATGATACTTCTACATGTACATATTAGAATTAGACTTTCCAAAGGACAACTACAGTCTATGTTGGGGGAACTGCGAGTTTCCCATTACCCAATGAGGGGTATTTATAAGTGTGTGAATGAAGAGGAGTCGCAAATATTATAACAAGTGAGTTATAAAACTTAAAGATGAGAGTTGTACTCAATATCTATGATTAATATTTATGAAATTAGAGTAAGGGGATTATAAAACATAAAGAAGGGAATTTCATGATGTGGTTTAATATTCTATTAATATTGATGATTAGAAGAGTTATTATGACGCAACTTGTGACTAAGTTTGCATAGTTGTTGGTGGAATTTTGAAAGCATGTTTTGAAAAATATTAGATCTCTTTGGAAATTTTGAAATTGAGACTGAATTATAATTCTAAAATTGAATTGTCCCATTAGAAAAAGTACATCACCTCGAAAGGTGAAAATAGAATTTTAGAATGGGATTCAGATTTAGAATTATGAATCTCATCTTGAATATTATGACCGGAAGCTGGAGAAAACTTTATATGGCCCCGAAGGGGTCAAAATGAGGTTCAACTAAATATCCAGCTATAATAGTTAAGAACTGTGATCATTAAGTTCATATCCAAAGCTTTATCAATGAAAGATATATCTCCCCAAAGGGAGAAAGTACCATTCAATGATAATTCTTTGAATACGATGATAACGATCGTCTTTAATCTTTACCAAAGAAATCCAATATAAATTTTGCAAATCAATTTTTAAAATCAGGTGGTATGTGGTTCTAAATCTTCTACGAGCGCAAGCCCTCGTAGTTAATTACATCGTAGGGAGATAGAGTCCCCTACGAAAACTCTCGATTAAAATAGCGACAAAATTTTGTTAGATTTTCTAGGAGTGATATCAAAAAGTGGTGAATTTTGGAATCTCAAGAGGAAATGGATCAAGATTGAACAATTATTATCAAAATCAAGGGAAGAAAAATAGGGGACACTTTGAGATTCCAGAACCATCCGGAAGTGTCCCAACTTAATCTAAGTGTTGGGCTTTATATTTTAGATTGAGAGAATATTTAGTTAGTGTTGAGCATTTTATTAGAAGTTTAAGATTATATTCCTGATGTTTGGGGTCTTATAATCAAATATTTTCCCCTGATCCTATATCTAAATTTGGACACTGGACCATAGTTGTCCAAACCTAACTAATGCAGTGCAGAACCTGGACTTACCATGGCCTGGATTGGGGAGCCTGCTAACCACCTAATAAATTTAAAATAGATGAGTCTGATCTTTGTGTACAGTAAAAAAGTAAGCAGACACATCAAGACAATTCCATCCATAACATGCAGTAAAATCATGAAAAATCTGGCACACAGCAGAAAAGTAACCACCGGCCTAACCTAGATCTAGAGTTTGTTGTCTTAGCAAACCATTTAAAGTGTGTATCAAAGGTCGTGTGGCTGGGGTAGATCCTAAGTTGGCTGATTAGTTAGAGTTGTCTAGTATTTGAGTTTGTTAAGACTTAAAGGGAGACTTAAGTTAGAGTTTAATTATTGATATTTTAAGAATTTATTTAAATATATTTTAAGGGTTAAATAATTACTACCTTTATTTTACACCGAGGCCGTGAAGTTTATTTCACCTTCCATAGGGCTAAGCTAATAGCGCGAGGCCTCGGTTACCCAATAGTAATCGGGGTTGATTAAGTTAATTTAAATTAGTTAGAGTTAAGAGAATAGATTAATATTAAAAGAATTGGTTACTGATTTTAATAGATTGGTTGAACATTTTATTAAACAATTTATGAAATTCTGGAGTTTGAAAGAATTAATGGGTTTTAGGAAATTATCTAGATATGTTAACTAAGGGGTCAAAAGTTGAGTTTTAAAATCAAAGTGAATTCTGAAAGTCTTAGATTTTTAATAAATACTAGACCTAATTATGAGTTATTAGACTAGTGGCACACTCAATTTGAAACTTTCTATGAAAAGTTATGAATTTTAGAAGTTTTGATCCAATTTTGACCTGAGGTTGGCCAAAATATTGACTTTTTAACTTTTACAAGATTTTGGGGGTTTGACATTTTTAGAAAATATTATATTTTAATTAGAGTCATTAGTCACTGAGTTTGATTTATTTGGAATTTTCTACAATTGGTTATTAATTTTAGAAATTAGGGTATTTTAAGGATTTATTTAATTATTTCAATTAAGGGTCCTTGTTAGTGATTTGAACCCAAATGAGTCCTAAACTTCTTGAAATCAACTCAAAAGATTAGAAATGATCTAAAGAGAGATCAACAAGTGTTTAAAGAATTTTTGGGATTTTAAATAATTTTTAATTAATTAAAATTGATTAAATATTGATTTTAACTAAAAAAATAAATTAGAGTGGATTTTAATGTCAAATTAAACGGGCTCAAATTTCCACTAATTATAGGTTCAATTAATGTTAGTTAGAGGTATTTTAAAAAATTTATGGAATTAACAAGAATTGTTTTTGATAAATTAAGTAGGCACTAGGTCATTTCAAAGGGGGGGATTTTTTTGGCTCGTAGTTGGTGGACCAAATGGGCACCAAATCCAATAAAATTTGGACCATGAGATCACCTGATCACAGGGCCTAAACACACCAGATTTGAGACCAAATGGAATTCTCTAACGTGGCTAACCAAGCCACCTATGGTGATCCTTGAGTCACCTTAGAAAAATCCTAGGGAGCTATCCTAGGGTTGGATTGGGGCAAAATCACTGGCCCTAATCTCCTTATGCTACAGATCATCATCACATTCAAAATTAGACCCTAAACCTCATTAGATAGACCATGGTTCCAATTTGGATTAGAGAGTCAAACCATGACCCTTAAACCAAAATATGCAGGATAATGCCCTTAGACACTTCAAACAAGGGAGACAAAATTTTGACATGTCAGGGACATGCCCAAATTCATTCTCCAAAAATTCCAGGCTCTAGTGAATTTAATTTACTCAATAAATGCAAATATTTAATAAAACACTAAGCTAAAATTAAGCTTAATACATATGTAATTAGAGCCTGGAATCAAAGTGCTTTTGTAGACCTCCCAGAGATCTTTCCAATGAGCCTAAGAACAACTAATTTGGTTAAGTGTGCAGGGAGATATAAAATTTTGAAGTTCCCCTTAATTTTCTATGAAATTAAATCCCTTAATTACCCAGTCAGCCGGTGCTTTACACGCGGCAAGTCATGATTGGTGAGGTAGTCATTGGCGGCTGACTGGATAACGATTGGATTAACCGTAGCCATCAGATGGGCGATCAGACGGTCGGAATCAAATGGCCTCCGGAACAGTGGGATTTAATCCGAACCGTTGATTGAAATCAACGGCTAGGATTATGTCTTCCACCTCCCACGCGAACCAGAAGCCGTAGGGCTTTTTCGGCGTGATCCGAGCGATCCCGCTAGTGAACTTTAATGAAATTTCATAGGGAGGATTAGGGGCATGGAAACCTTCAATCCAACGGTGGAGATCTGTTAGGGTGAAGGTTTCCTTCACACTTGACCGGACTACCTATCTAGGGAGCTTGGGATGGAGAGATTGTCGTAGAGAAGGCCTCAACGAATGAGCTTCTCTATTAGGCAGCTTAAGGGATGAAGGTGAGCAAATCTCCTTCAAACGCCGGGATCGGAGGATGGCCGGAGGTGCGTCTTCGACTGAGGTGCAGGAAGCCTTTGCCGGAGTTCGCTCAAACTGATTGACGGGAGTGCCTGGGAAGCTGGGAAATGAGAGAGGAGGAATGAGGGAACTCTGGGGAGAGATTTAAAAAGCTTGGGATTAAATGGCTGCCTATGGAATGAACTGTCCTATTGCCGGGATTGACTGGGAGGAGCCCAGGATGGCTGCCAGGTGGAGGGACACATCCTCCCAGAGGGCTCGTGAGCCTGAAGCTGGCGAGCCCAGCCTTTGGAAGGCTTTGGGTCAGGATCAAACTGGGGGGGGGACCACAGGAGCATGTTATCCATTGGTTTCGACCGACGCCTGTCTGGGTCTGGGTCGGGTTGACCTGGAAAGGATGATGGGGACACATTGGACTCAATGGTGAGCTCAATTGGGCCTGGGGAGGTCCAATTCGATCAGGTGGCTCAGTTTGACCCAAATCTGCGCGGTTTGGGTCAAATTGAGCTCAACCCAGGTCAGACCAGTCCCTGGGCTTGATGTGGGAAATGGTATTGGGTCTAGTCCTCCCAATCCAAGTGGCAATTGGGTTCAATTTGACTTGAGCTCAAAGATTGTTCGGGTCCATGTGGTTTTGACCACTTTGAGCTAGCCCAAAAGTTGACCCAAGTCAACCCAAGGCTTGGGCCAGCTAGGGGAGGTATGTTGGACCTAGGGTCACCTAATGGAGGCGTTGATCAGGTTAAATTGAGTTCAGGGTAGGAGTTGGCTCAATCCCAAGTGGTTTTGGCCACTTCGGGTTAGCCTAACTCTTGACCCAAGTGGAATCAATGGCTGGGCTGGCTAAAGAAGATACATTGGGTCAGAGGAGGCCCAATGACACCTTAGATTGGATTCAATTTGGCTAGGGTTGAAAAATAGCTCAAAGTGGGCCTCTCTTTGGGCACTTGGGTCAAGCCAAAAGGCTAACCCAAGTGAGCCCAAGGCTTGGGTCTCCAAGAGGGATCTCTTGGAAGCCTAAGGGATCACCCCAAGGGTCTAGATGAAATTGAAATGGTTTTAATCAAGCAGTTTGGGAAGAAATAGGGGGGGGGTATGGGTCATTTGGTCAAACTTGGTTGACTTGGTCAACAAAGTTGACCTAGGACTAAGAGTTAGATTCTTTTGAAATCAATTTGATCATAAGAACCTAATGGATGGGGTGTCAAGGTGTGGAGGGGTCATTTAGGTCAAAATGACCATTTTAACCCTTAAGGGGTCCTAAGGTCAAACTAGGTTGACCTGATCAAGCAAGTTGACCCAAAGTTTGGTATTAGGTCTAATAGGTCCCAAATATCGCTTAAAATGATTGGAGAAAATTTCAAAGGTTGATGAGTCAAATCAAGTTGAGTTTAGGCCAAAAGTCCAAAAATCCCCATTAAGGGCATTTTGGTCATTTTGGCCTTGAGTGAGTTCTGGATCAAATTGATTCTATAAAGACGTGGATTATTGCTTTACAAGTCAATATCAAGGTCTTGGGAGTGATTAAAGGGTTTGGAGGGGGCTCTAAGGTCAAATTTTATTGGGTGAAAGGTCTAGTGGCATGGATTGTAAATATTTGAAGGTTTTGCAATCTTTGAAACTGGATTTAGTTTATGGTGTTAAAGTTCTACAAATGAGTTCAAATTTGGAGGGTTTTCACTAGAGACATGTCACATCAATATGGAATTGACAAACCCTGAATCAGATGCCAATTTACTGGGTTTCAAGGTGATGGAAAAAATCACCTAGAAAGGGTTTTAGGACCTGAGTCTTTAACCCTAGATTCTTGGTTTGAATTGAGTTAAGATCTAGATTGGGCCTAAGGTCTAGGAACTAGGAAGATCCCATGATCTAAAGTCCAAAGAAACGTATGGTCCAAATCTTAGGAAGGGATTGAAAAAGTCCTCATACAAAAATGAGGTCAACAATAACATATATTTTTCATATTATGTTTTTTCTTACTTGAAAGGTTAAATGCAAAAAATTATAGGGAAAAATGACATGTCATCATAAAATTCATTTGATTTAGCACAAATCCTATCAATATTTGAATTATAAAATTTTAAAATGAAATTCAAGACCACACAAGCTTTGGTTTAAACCAAAAAAAAAAAAATCTAAAAGCAAGTTTCAAAGAGATTAACTCAATGACTCCAAAAGTACTTTTATCCAACTTTAAATGATCCTAAATCAAGCACTTGAAGTATAATTAGAAACATCATAATATTTTTTGAGAGACCAAATGATCTCAAAATATTTTATGCTTATAATAAAATTGAGAGAATTGATAACATGAATCCAATGACCCTATAATCGCTCAATTCTATTGTCATTAAAGGACTTTAATTTCTGATAGATGATTTATGATGGAGGGAACCTATATAGATCATTTGATAGAGTGTTTGGATATTTTTTTGCTAAAATTCTCTATATTTTACTCCAAAAAGTAATAAATTGAAGGATCTTATGTGATGCCCCATAATTTAATTGAGAAGAATTATTCTTTTACCTTTTGGTTTGCACAACAAAAGCTACTTAATTTCTTTTATCAATATAAATATAAGTATAAATAAAACTCTAGGCCAAAGCATCAATATATACATCTAAATTCATTTCCCAATCATATACACTATTCAGTATCTATACAATCATATCACAATGAATATACCCTGAGTACAAAATAAAGCTAAAAGAATATGAACCTGAACCTAAAAGATCTTGATCAATCTCATACTTCAGCTCCCTTGCGTTGACTTGAAATCATTTAATCCTAGATAATGAGCTTAAGAGCCCAACAAGTAACTAAATCTTACAACTAAACTTAAAGCACAACAAAGGAGCAATATGTATGTTAGTAGTCAAATCATGAAAGAAGTAATCACATGAACATGAATCAGTGCAGAAATAATAAAGCTCATAAGTAGTAGTAGTAGTAGAATTTTTAAATAATAAAATAGTACAATATGGAAGGCAGCAAAATAGTATAGTGAGGAAATCAATAAATTAGTATGAGTGTTGAATCAATAAAATAGTCAAATAAATCATTAAAGCCAAAGCATCGATAAAGGACTATCAAACTCTGATCAATATATTAAAATTGAATAACTATGTATACATGCAATCCAATATGTCACATACTCAATATATTCAGCATTAATATAATGAATCAGTAGAATCAAATAGTATCGATGTCTATATGAGTGGCATAATAGTTCAGTGGCAGGAATAATAAAATAATACAGTAACAGTATATCCATGCAGTAATAAGAAAAATGCCTTAATAATATGCATTTCAATTTTCACACTAAACAAGTAAGTACTAGTTTAAGCGATATTTTTTTTCAGTCATGTATCAATATCAGTAAACCATTAGCTTAGTAAACAGAGGCATCATTCTTCCTCCATCGACACAGTAATAATCTCTTTATAACTTCCAATCAGTTAATCACATGAACCAGTAATGGTTAACACCAAACCATAATATTTAAAGAAAAGTTCATCAGCCCGCCATCCTATACATATCAATCAATCTCCAACCAACGTCAATAAATAACAAATCTTTACTTATATTTTTTCCACACATACATTATTATCACACTTTTATAATAATAAAAATAGTGACTAGATAACCACATACACATATTCATTTTCAATGCAAAATAGTAAATAAAGTATAATTTGGCTTAATTCTGAAAGTGTCGACAAGCCCTAATGATAGGCAATAGAAAACCATACTAAGCTGAAATTCAAAATTTCAAGAATTAATCAAATTACAAAGGATCATATATAATAATATTATGAAACTTTAATCTTTATAATATATTAAAAGTTATATGACTAAAGTATATAAAATTATTCTCAATTTTTAATAATGAAAATACAAATTTGATTAAAAAAATTAATTTTTTTGAAAAAAAAAATTATGATAATTGTTGCGTCCTAGAGTATTTGCGGCGGTAGAGAAATATATATTTTACAGCGGCCGGTTGTGTGGAATTTCAAACAACCGACCGCATTGCTGAAGATGTAAATATATTTAATTTGTCAATATTTTTTATTTAAACTATATTCACATAGAAAATCAATTAATTTTTAATTATAAAAAATTGAAACTAATTAATTTAAAATAAAGAATAATAATTAATATAAAATAAAAAATAACTAAATAATTAATTTTAAAATGAAAATTAATTTAATAGTTATTTTAACTTTTAATAATTTTTTATTAAATCATTTAAATACTTAAAATTTTATTCATTTTTTATGAAATTTTTAAAAGCCACCGGAAACGTGAAAAAGCCGCAGGAAAATCCGCCGAAAAACCATCGAAAAAAGTCTTAAAGCCGCCGGAATCATGGCCACCGGAAAGCCGCCGGAAAATTCCGCTGGAAAATAATGATTTTCCTGTAGTGCAAGTAGATAAGAGAGAGGGTGTAACATTCATAAGAGACACCATAGTTTTTATATGGAAACCCTTGAATAGGGAAAAACCATTGGGCCTGGCCCAGTTTTAATGAATCCATTAGTATTTGTAGTCAATTACAAATGAGGCCCTTCCTTAAGAGAAGGCATTGGATTGATGTCACAAACGTACATCATATAGAGCACATTACATGGTGGGAGTTATATAGATATATTTGTTTGGTTGGTAGGACCCTAGTCAATGGGATAGAGGTTGGAAAGATCGTAGTTGGTAAGAGATCGGGGTCAGAAAGACCATTGTTCAATGATATAGGTTGGAAGGACCATAACATATGAGAGACCGAGGACAGAAAGATCGTTGTATTAGGCAATACTCTAGTAGAACTCTGGGTATCACGTAGTGTCCTGACAAAATATTGGGCCTTAGATGAGGGTCCGACAGAAGTCCGGGCCTTGGGTGACTATCCGGCAAAAGTCCGAGCTGACGAAGCAACGACATCAGATGGTGGTCCGGTGGAAGTACAGGCCTTAGGTGGTGGTCCGACGGAAGTCTGGGCCTTGGGTGGTAGTTCGGCGGAAGTACGGGCCTCATGTGGTGGTCTGACGAAGCAACGACATCAGGCGGTGGTCCGGCAGAAGTCCGGACCTTAGGTGGTGGCCTGGAGGAGCACAGGACCTCAAGTGGTGGTCCAGTAGAGCAACGAAGTTAGGCGGTGGTCTGGCGGTGGTGAGGGCCTCAAGTGGTGGTCCAGCGGAGATGAGGACTTTAGCTGGTGGTCCGGCGAAGCAATGACATCAGGCGGTGGTCCGGTGGAGCTCCGGCGTTAGGTGGTGGTTTGGCAAAGGAGAGGGATTCAAGTGGTGATCCGGCGAAGCAACGACGTTAGGCGGTGGTTCGGCGGAGCTCAAGCCCTTAAGTGGTGCTCCGGCGGAACTCTGGCATCAAGTAGTACTTCGGTGGAGGAGAGGGCCTCAAGTGGTGTTCCAGCGAAGCAGCGATGTTAGGCAGTGGTCCGGCGGAGCTCATGCCCTTAAGTGGTGGTCCGGCGGAACTCCTGCATCAGGCGGTGGTTCGGCAGAGGAGAGGGCCTCAAGCGGTGGTCCGACGGAGCAACGACATCAAGAGGTGGTCCGACAAAAATTTGAGCCTCAGGTGGTGGCCTGGTGGAGCACGTGGTCTCAAGTGGTGGCCCGGTGTAGCACAGGGCCTCAAGTGGTGGTCCAGCGGAGCAACGACGTTAGGCGGTGGTCCAGCGGAAATCCGTGCCTCAAGTGGTGGTCCAACAAAGGTGAGGGCCTCAAGTGGTGGTCCGGCGAAGCTCCATCGGCGATCTGGCGAAACTCTAGCGATGGTCCGATGGTGGTCCGACAAAACTACGGCGGTGGTCGAGGAGGAGCTTCTTCCTTCTCTTCTCTTCTTCTTCTTCCTTGGGTCCCCTTTCAAAAGGAATGAGGGGTCTATTTATATATTTCGGGAGTGGCATGACTCATAAATAGGTGAAAGATCAAGGGTAAATGGGGAGTGGTTGGATGGACGGATGATATTGAATCCCTTGATCATGCATTGTTTGTTAGACATTTGAAGGCCTTAATGATGCTGGAATTTGGAGATCTTGGACTCGTTGGATTTTTCTCGTCGAGCCGCTCCATTCGACTTTAAGAATGTTATGTTTGAAAACCGTTTGCTAACCCAAATTGTGGTTCAAACCTTCCAACAGCGCTTTGGGTCTTTGATTTGGACTCATTTCGGCTCGGATTGAGTCGAATTTAGTGTCGTTGGGTTTGTATTTCTGAGACGTTCAGTTCGACTATAAGTTTGCTGAAATCGAAGTTCAGATGGTCCCAATTTTAATTTAAGAAGTTTCCAACTTGATTTTGCATCGAGATTTTGTGCACGATCAAGATAAATTTTTGATGACGTATCAATAATGATTCCTTAGAGTGAAATGAGTAAATATCTCAATTAGACCTACTGAAGAAAATTACTTTATAGCCTCCAAATCTAGCTTTCATTTTTCTCTCTTCACACTCTATTTTATTTCCTTAAACACATTCTCTATTAACTGAATAGGAAAAGAACAATTGGATTAAGAAAAATTTTATAATGCTGTTAAGATATGTATAATAAAATATTAATATAATTATATAATATAATTAATTTTTAGTATCAAATTCATATTAAATTTTTTTGGGCTTAAAAAATTATAGAAAAAATATCCATAAAATAGTCTATTTTATTTAAAAATATTATAAAATTGATTTTTCAAAATGGGCACCTGACAATTCAAAAATTCTCAATTGTAGTGTCAAATTCTTAAAAAATTTTACCAGTGCCAAAAAATTATAAAAAAATTAGTATAATTAAATCATTATAATATCTATGTTATGGCAAAGACAATTTATTATTTGGACTTATAATGAGTCATAAAAAAATTATTTTCATGAGTCAAAGTACGAGCTATTACATCTTAGATTGGTGAGAACTTAGAGATCTAAAGAACTCTAAAATCCTATTTGATAATCAACATAAACTATCACAACTAGCAACCACAATAGTGAGATCACCATTGCGTGATTGCTATTATCGTTAGTCTCTCAACAACAATTACCTTATCGTCTTCGCTAGATCACCATTGCTTAGTCAACACGACTACTCATATTCACTTATTTTCCATTATCCGAATATTTTTGCCAGCCCACAATCACTTGAACTTATTGCCCAACCATATTCTCTCAATCATCATTGCCCTATATCAAAATTCATGACTTTTTCTCCAATACTCATTATTATAACCACAAAAGGTTGAGCTAATGATCTATACCTTGTAATCTTATCTTTTGTAGTGAAAGGAAAAGCGTTCTTCTATAGCCTCACTTACACAGCAGACTACTTCAACCGATCAGACCCTTTTTTCCCTTTTTTGAGTTTTTCATATAAAATTTGTTAATTATTTTATGCAATTTCTATTAGTGTGTGTGCAAGAACTTAATATAAAGCTAAGCATAAAATTTTCTTTATTGTTGTAAATCTTATAACATGTAGCACAGGTAACGAAAAAAATATTTTTAATATACTTAATTTTCTTTCAACTAGGCTTATTGTGTGACAGAAAAGTACTCTTTAAACTTAAGGAAAAATTCTATAAGATGGTGGTAAGACTTGAATGTTATATAGACATTAGAAGAGTAGCATGAACTTGAGTTAAGTGCTACAAAAATAAGTATGCTTAGAAGGATGAGAGGTTTTACTCATTGAGAGTTGGCTTAGATGGTTTAGTCACATAAAATGTTTGGCCTTTCGATAAACCGTTTAGGAGAGTAGATGTATTAGATCTTGCCTATGTTAAGAAAGATAGAGGAACACCTAAAATGACTTGGTTATAAAGTATTTGAAATGGACCTTGTTTATTAGAATTAAATGAGAATTTGACTCTTAATATGATGGAATGGAGAAAAAGATTTCATATAGCCGATCCCACATAGTGGAATAAAGTCCGGATGTTGTTGTTGCTACTACTATCAATCAAACAACTGCATTTCTAACGTACAAGCATTGCTAGTATTTATTATGTTTAAATTCATACATTTTAAAAACATCCAATCAATTCTCTCCTAAATTTGGCATAAATTCTCATTGAATTATTTATGATAAAAATTCTCATAAATATAAAAATAAAAGTTTTGCTCTCAAATATTTGAGATAAATTCTCTTATGCCCTTTTACAAATTCTAATTTTACTACTACTACTACTATATATATATATATATATATTATAATAACTCTTAAGCTGAAAATAAATGGCATGGGGGAATAAATAAATGTGTACTATGTATTAGTGTAGAAGCCACAACCTATAAATCTGAACTCTCGTAATATGAAGCATTTATTCCCCCATATAGGATAGAATAATATAATAAAGAGAGAGAGTGCTCTGGGATATTTTGGCGATTCTAGGGTTCTCTTCGTTTCTGCTCTCCGCGCCGCCCACGCTTCTCCGCCCGAGAGAGGTTGATTCCTCTCCCAGATGGAGACCAGCGACTTCCCTCCTCTTCAGAATCCATCGATCCTGGGTCAGATCCCAACATCCCAGAATGTTTCCTTTGCAAAGAACCTGGCAAATCCTTCTGCGTCTCAAGAAGATTTTCCGGTCTCTTTTGTTCGCCCAAGTCAAAAACTTGTTTTTAAAGCAGATGATCTCACCGAAGGCATCTCGGTATGGTCATTTTCGTTGATCGGATACTCTCTAGGGCCAGGGCCGTATTACGAGCGACTTCTCGCATCCATGAAAAAGGTTTGGATCCTGAAAGGTTCGTTCTCCTTGCTATCTTTGGCGGATGGTTTTTTCTTGATCAAATTTTCTAACCAAGAAAATTTTGATCTGGTTTGGTCTGGAGGACCTTGGTTCATGTTAGGAAAACCTTTCATACTCCAAAAATGGTCTCCCAAATTCCAACCGAAGAGGGATGAACTTTCTTCTATTCCCCTTTGGATAAAAATTGTTGATCTTCCTTTGGCCCTTTGGACCCCGAAGGGAATATCTACTATAGCCAGTTATATTGGTAATCCTTTATCTGTTGATTCTCTCACTTCTAGAAGAGCTAGATTAACCTTTGCTAGGGTTTGTGTATCTATCACTAAAGATTCGATTCTTCCGGATGAAATTCCTATTAACATAGAAGGTGAAGATATCATGCTCAAAGTTATTTACGACTGGAAACCAAGTCGTTGTGAAGGATGTGGATCTTTGGTTCACAGTTATGCTTCTTGCAAATCGAATCCGAACCCTGAGCCTGTTGTTTTTCCCCCTCCTTAGCCCAAAAAACAGAGGAAGAAGTCTTAGCCGGAACCCTAGACCCCAAATTCCGGTTCCGGCGAAGCCCACTTCTCCGCAAAAGGTAAATTTGGAAGGTTATAATTCGACCGTTAATCCCCTTCCAAAATTAACTCCGCAATGGAAAAGGAAATTTCTCCCTTGAATCCTAATAATTGCATAGGCATAGATACAATTATTCCTAATCTAAATTCTCCTATTGAAGAAGTTTCCTCCTCAGGGCAACCTTCTCTTCCTTTTGTTATTCCTCCAGCTAAGGTTATGCTGTCTAATAAATTCTCGGCTCTTCAAGCGGATGACCCTCCGGACCAAGAGATGGAGGATATAGGCTCTGTAAGTAATCTGCATGATATTAATTTAATAACTCATGTTTCCCCTTCTCCTATCTCTTCTGGGAACAAAAATCAATCGTCTCCGGTCTCTATGCTTACAAGAGCTAAGTCTGCCAGAAAGGGAAAAAATTCTAAGAATTAATGTTTTTCCCGCATATTGCCTGTTGGAATGTTAGGGGATTCAATAACCCTAACAAGGTCAAAGCTTGTAGAGAGCTGGTTAGTTCTAGTAATCTCAGTATGTTATGCATTTTAGAAGCTAAAGTTAACAATGAGTCTATCGCTGATCCTTGGTTTGTCAACTCGCATATGATTTTTAATAACAAAGATAATACTAATAATTTTTGCTATTCCAATCCAAGTAGGATCTGGATTAAATGGAATCCGCATATTATTACTTTCTCTCCTCTCTTTATTGCTTCTCAAATCATTCATGGCACTATCACTGTTGGATCACAACCGCCTGTTTTAATTTCTGTTATTTATGTTGCTAATAATGTTTCTGATAGGAATATTTTATGGGATCAGTTGAGAAGCTTGGTTCCGGATCCCTCTATGGCTTGGGTTATCATGGGTGATTTTAACTGCTATAGATCTGATGATGAAAAGTCCGGTGGCCATCACTCCCATAATAGCCAGTTGGGTGAGCTTAACAAAATTATTTTTGATTGTGGTTTGCTTGATTTAGCTTCGGTTGGTCTTTTTTACACTTGGTATAATCAGAGACTGGACTCTTCCATTCATATAAAATTAGATAGAATGCTTACTAATAATGCTATGCTTGAGAGATTTCCTGCTGCCTTTTATAAAGTTCTGCCTACGCATTGTTCTGATCACTCGCCGTTAATTTTAGCTGTTTCCAATTGGGATAAAAATCCGTCTAGATTCGTGTTTAAAAACTTCTGGATTAATATGGATGGGTTTTGGGAGGAAGTTTTAAATTCTTTTGATAGACAATTTAATTGTAGTACTATTGCTGCTTTCTATAGGTCCTTGCGGATTCTTAAAAACTCTCTCAAAGGTAAAAATTGGTCTTCTTCTTGCTACCTCTTAAATGCCATGCATAATTTAAAGGATAAACAGCAACGATATATTGCTGATTTGCAACATGACCCGTTGAACATGAATTTAAATTTACTTTACAAGCATACCTGTGATAATCTTAACATTCTTAGCAAAGCTTGGTCCTCTTGGTTGTACCAAAGAGCGAAAACTAAATGGCTCAGAAATGGGGAAAATGACCTTGGTTTCTTATTTGCTCAGATTAGATCTAGGAACAATTTAAACGTTACCAAAGAGATCACCACCTCTGAGGGTAACTTTGAAAATCAGGCTGGTATTGCTGAAGCAGTCATTAAGCATTTCAAAGAGGTTTTTAACTCTCCTAGACCTGTCAAGGAGAATGATTTCAATATTCCTATTGGCAACATTATCCCCTCGAATATGATTAGTTCCTTAACTGTGCCGTTTACTGATTTGGAGATTAAAAATATGGTCTT
The DNA here is from genome assembly GCF_001605985.2 of Dendrobium catenatum. NCBI lineage: Eukaryota > Viridiplantae > Streptophyta > Magnoliopsida > Asparagales > Orchidaceae > Dendrobium > Dendrobium catenatum. The sequence goes on from NW_021319487.1 coordinate 264,535, forward strand.
TAATGGTTCTTCTTGCTCTGCCCCTGGTCCTGACGGCTATACGTTTGATTTTTATAAAAAATCTTGGCATATCATTGGGCATAAGTTATGTAATGCTATTAAAAGTTTTTTCTCTACTTGTCATCTTCCCAAAGGGGTAAAAGCTTATGCTATTACTCTTATTCCTAAAAGACCGCATGCTTCTAATATTAATGATTACATGCCTATTTCTTTATGCAATGTTTTTTATAAAATTATTGCTAAGCTTTTGGCTAATCGTATGAAGCCGGTCTTACCTTTAATTATTCATTAGAGCCAAGCTGGGTTCATTCATAATAGGAGTACTACTGATAACATTTTGCTTGCCTCGGAAGTGCTTAGAGAGTTTAATTTTGCTAGTAATCTTTTTTGTGCTAAACTAGATATCAAGAAGGCTTTTGATACTGTTTCTCGTAATTTTCTGTTTAAAAGAATGAGGCAAATGGGTTTTCCTGATATGTTTATTAATTGGGTAAAAAGTTGTATTTCTAATGTGCATTTTTCTATTTGCTTGAATGGTTCTTTGGAGGGGTTTTTTAACACATCCTCTGGCCTTAGACAAGGATGCCCTTTATCCCCCTTCTTTTCTGTTTAGTTATGGATGCTCTCTCTTGCAGTCTCTCTTCGATTTTCTTGGGGAATAATACCTCTGTTTTTAATATTAATGGCAACAATTTTAATCATCTTATGTATGTAGATTATTTACTTGTTTTTGGGACTGCTAAACCTCAAAATGCTACGAACCTAGTTAAAATTCTTACTGATTTTGCTGATGCTTCAGGTCTTAGTATCAACCCCACTAAAAGCTCTATTATCTTTTCTCACCATACTTTTGATGCTGATCAATTCTGTAAAATTATGGGGATTACTCAGAGAAGTAGTTTCCTTACTTATCTGGGGATTCCTATATCTCCGGAAAGGTTGAATGCTAATCATTTTCATTTGCTGTTAGAAAAAATTACTTCTCTGCTTTAAGGTTGGAAGGTGAGATTTCTCTCGTTAGCTGGTAGAGTTCAATTTTTAAAATTTACTATTTCTAATACTCTTGCCTATTGGATCAAAGGATCCATCATACCAAAAGCCATTTGTAAGTCCATCAACAAGCTGTGCTCCAAATTCTTATTCCATGGGGACATAAATGGTAAGAAAGTGCATATGATTGCTTGGGAGAAAACTGTTATCCCTAAGCAGAATGGTAATTTAGGGATTGCTTCTATTGACGCTATTTATTATAGTTATCACTGCACTTTTATTTGGAATTTGCTTACTCAGGATAGTTTGATTTATTCTTGGTTTAAAAATAAATACTATTCTCCCTGGAAACCTCCGTTGGCCAAAGCCTCTAAATTCTAGAAAATTATTTGTACCACTGCTCATAAGATCAAGAATCTGTTTTCTTTCTATATTAATCCCTCATCTAAATTCTCTTTATTCTGGGATCCGTGGATTAATGGGAAAGCTTTATCTGAATTTTTTTCCGGTAACCCAGCAGTTCACTGGGTTAACTGTTAAAAGTTGTATCAGAAATAATGTTTGGGCTCTGCCAGATTCTTTACCTAATAACGTGAAACATGTTATTTACGCTATTGACATTAAAGAGCAACCAGCTTTGGCTTGGGACGGCTCTTTAAACCCGAAATTTAAAAATTATTTGAACTCTTATTATGTTCATTTGGAGGAGGTTACCTGGCATAATTATGTGTGGCATAAATTTTACTCGCTTAGATATTCTATTTTCACCTGGATGGCCATTCTGCAGAAACTGAAAGTTGCTGACTTGCTGATCAAAAAATCAACCCAGGTCAATCCGGTTTGCTTCTTTTGCAACAAAGCCCAGGAAGACCACAACCATCTTTTCTTTAATTGTGACTTTACTTTTCATGTCATTATTAAGCTCATCCCGGACTTAAATTCTTTCTTACTTAGACCAAATTTGCTTCAGGTTTTAGATTATCTGGATAACCAGCTGCATTTGACCAAGTGGGAAAAGAATTTCTGCTGGCTTACGGTTTGCTGCACTGTTTACCATTTATGGAGAGAAAGGAATAATCGCAAATTTGCTAACAAATGGAATTCTCCGAATAATATTACCATCATTATCAAGAACGCTATACGGGTCAAAGCGTGTAGCTGGAAGCATTTTCACTAGTTAATTGAGAAATTTCAGTTCTGACTGAGTTTTCGGTTGTCTGTTGTATTTAGCTAGAGCGGGGTCTCTGACGGCTCATTTCTTAATCCTTTGTTGTATTGTTTTTGTCATTTGGCTTCTTCCGTTAATTTTTAAGTTTGAGTAGGACTCTTCTGTTATTTTAAGTTTGAGTAGAACTCTTTGTTCTCTGTTTTAGTTTTTGCTTTGCTTAGTAAGTCCTTTATGTATCCTTTTTTATCTTAATAAAATGGGCTATGCCCCGGTTTATCCAAAAAAAAAAAAGACTGAAAATGCCATAATTAATTAATAATTAATTAGGAAGGCAAATGATGAAACCAATCTCATAAATCATGCTATAATAGTAATATAGAAAAAAATAACGATGACATCACATTCCGTTGAACGACGAGCGATTCAAGAGCCAGTCCAATACGGATTTGCCAACGTATTTTGATCCAGCTAACGGTCGTACAGTCAAAACGTATTTTTTATTTTTGAAATGTTGAGCAAAGAAACATAAAATTAATACGGATAGATTTACAATCTATTTCAAAAACTTTTTTTTACTGATTTACTTTTAGGCAATTTTTTATATTAAGTATTGTTTAAATTTTAATTAAGTGATTAATTAATGAAAAAAATTAAAATTCATCAAAGTCGTCCGATTAACGGGCAACTTTTTTATCGGAAGATACTTATATGTTGAGTTAGATAGCCATTGTGTTGAGCAAGTAGATAAATAACGAGAAAAGAGATTGCCCAGTAAGAACGAGCGACTTTGGCTTGTTACTTAAAAAAATAAAATAAAATTCTTTTGTTCGAGTGCTATTTAATGCATTATTTTTGGGGTTATTTTATCAAATCAAATCGTACAAAATTGCATGGTCAAATCACTTCATATTTACATTTCATTATGTGTTGTCAAAACACTTTATAGTACTGATCAATTAATTATTGTATTGTCAATTCATTGTTATGTCAAATCATGTTTTTTTTTTTTAATTTCTAACCAATTAATTATTACACTTATATAGAGATGGAGTTCTCCTATAAATAGACAATCATTTTCTTGTTATGATCAAACTAACTAGTATCCTACATTTATATCAAAATATATCGAGTTAGAAAGTATGAGACTTGTTGCGTCTTGGAGTATTCGCGGCGATAGAGAAATATAAAATTTAACGTCTTAACTTTGTACGAAGATCCGGCATGCAATCAGATTAGAGAGAGGGTGTACCATTTATGAGACACCAAGACTTTTACGTGAAAAACTCCTAAAAGAAAAAAAAAACTATGGGGCCTAGCCCAATTTGAATGAATCCATTATTATTTCCAAATGATTACAAATGAGGCCCTTCCTTAGGGGGAAGTCCTAGGCTTGACTTACATTATATGAAGTACATGATGGAAATACAAAGAGTCATTGTTGACATGTTCATTTGGTAGTAATGACCGTAGTCGATGGGCAAACATAAGTCGGAAGGATCGTAGTCAGCAGGCAAAGAAGGTCAGAAGGACCGTTATCTGATGACGGAGGTTAGAAGGACGGCGTTAGGTAGAAGTCCAGCAATGGACAAAAATCCAACATTGGATAGATGTCTGACGAAAGTCGGACAGCATGCAGAAGTCAGGCGTCGGCTAGAAATATGGCTATGTGTGGAGGTCTGACGGCGGGTAGAAGTTTGACGTCAGCCGGGGGCTGGGGAGAACTCTAGCATTAGATGATATTAAGGCAAAACTCCAGATTTACTTGGAGATCATACATAATTCCGGCATCACTTGAAGATCGGGTGGAGTTTTGACGGAACTCCGGTGGTGGTCGAGGAGTTTCATCCCTCCTCTTCTTCTCTTCTCCTCTTCTTACATATTACTTTGGCCTATTTCTTCTTCCTTTCCTCCCTCTTTTAGCCCCCTTTCAATGTGAAATGAGGGGACTATTTATAGTTTTCTGAGAGTGGCATAGCCAATAAATAGGAGGAGGATCAAGGGCAAATGGTGAGTGATTGGGATGTACGGCCGATATTGAATCCCTTGATTTTGGAACGTTCGTCAGACATATGAATATCTTAATGATATCAAAATTTGGCAATCTTGAGCTCGTTGGATTCTTCTCGTCAATCCGCTTGATTCGACTATAAGCATGTCATAATTTGAAACCGTTTGATAATCTAAATTGTGTATTGAACCTTCCAAATATCCTTCGGGCCTTTAATTTGAACCATTTTAAGCTCGGATTGAGTTGAATTTGGTGTCATTGGGTTTGTATTTTTGAGATGCTCAGTTTGATTCGCTGAAATCGAAGTTCAGATGGTACCAAATTTAATTTTTGAAGCTTTCGACCTAATTTTGCCTCAAGATTCATACCTGGTCAAGGTAATTTTTTGATGATATATCAAGACTGAAAAAGTTTCTTTGAAGCAGTAGATTATGGAGAGTAGCAATTAAGTTTATAGATATTTAGCATTTCTAACTAATGATACTTTAGAGAAGAATGCTAGAACGAATCATATCTACCGGTGTTGTGTATATTCCTAGTCAGATAACGAGGACTGCAAGCTATAGGAGAAACACATGGATCTTATGACGTATCCATCTTACAAGGATATAGCGGGTTTGAATGAGGAAGGCTGGAAATATATGATAACACCATCTGTCATATCTCATCATCCTCCATAGTCGAAACTATGAACTCATTCCCTAACGGCAGATGACAAACTAAGTTTATTGTGTACTTCGACTAATCATATTTATGGGCTTTCAGAATCCTAATCTTCAGTTGTTTTAAGTTCATCTTAACATACACTTGCAAGGGTCGGTTACTCCCCCTAACATATGTTGATGAATATATATCATCTAAAGACAAATATCCACCATACATAAGAACAAAGGACGCTCCCCATCCATACATTGTTGCACTACTACGTATCGCTTATGATAACATAAAATTACACAACACAATCTTACCTCAATTAAATAAATGAATCCACACATAAGCATTTAACTAAATATATTTAAATATATATATCATTTTTTCACAAAAGGATAACTAAATAAATTTATATTAAAATATTATATTTACAAAATCTCATACAACAAAATAAAAAAAGTCAATTCAACACATATGTTTACCAAATAATCTCATTCACACAATACCAAATAATCTCATTCACATAATTTTGTTGCCTAATTTTTAAAATTAAAAAATAAACATTTAATCAAATATTTATAGATAATTTAAAATTTTGAAAAGGTTGCATGTGTAAATGGTTCCTTCTTCATATCACATTAGATGCTCCTCAAAATATTATATTCTTCGTAACAATATGTTAATCAAATAATTTAAATGAGCCTCACATGCTAAAATATTTTAACTTGAACGTAATCCTTTGATAGTGAGGATAATAAGAATATGAATTTCATAATTTCATTTTCAAAACTTTTGTAATATTCTTTAGGAAAAAATATATAATAGCATTTATATAGCAAAAAAATTTTGATGCACAACTTTAGACTAATATTCTCATCATATTATTATTTAATTAAATATTCTTTAAAATAATATTCGAATTGAATATCCCTTATAATCCTCAAACTCGCTAAGAGTCTCTTCATCCTTCCCTTTCCTTCTCAGAAATCATGACCATTTATCTTTTTCCTTCTCAATCCTTTTATTCTCATCATATTATTTTGATAGATATATGTTCAACACATTATATCTATCAAAATAATATCATTCTATATTTACACAAACAAATCCTTGCAAGAACTAAGTAATTTCCACATATCAATCTATTCTTCATGCTATCAAAATAAAAAATCACATAGCACACACAAATCATAAATCTAATCATTAAAGGAATCCTAAACTTGCAAAATGCATGCTCAAATGAAGAATACTACTAAAGGAAAAAAAATTAACACAAAAAAAAAAAAAAAATCTCAAACTACCTTACCTCGCGAAAGAAGATTAAAATCCGAATAGCCGTCCACCGTCGTCAAAATTTTGCAATTTTAGGGCAAGAAATGGGGGCTTCATGGGAGATAAGGAAATAGGGTAAGACACCCATTAAAATGGACGACTTTGGCGAGTTAATTTTTTTTCCGTTGGTTAATAGCTTAATTATATCTTAAGCAAAGTTTAGTTTAAAAATTTTCCCTTTAATTTTTGCATGGTGATTGTACTTCTCTTTGGCTATGATTTTTTTGTTATTTTAAAAGAATTATGAGCTATGAAGCTACTTTCCCTAACAATTTTAAAAAAGAAAAATTACTGCCTTATAATAACACTATAATCAACTTTATAAAAGGCTTTAGCTCTTAAGACTTCAGCTTCAATTGAACAGTTTTCTCACTATTCTTAAAGTAGCTTTTTAGTATATAATTTTTTAATCTTCAAATTTTTGTACTATAGAAAGCAATAAGAACTTATTACAAAAGAAACATTTATTTGGGATAGCTTTTGGCTACCATTTTTTCTCTACTTACAAAAAATTTTATAATTTAAAGTTATTATAAAAAAATTATTTGGGAAGACGGTAACTTTTTTTAAACATAGTTAAAAAATTATTATTAGTAATGTAACTTTTTTGAAAGCTATAGTAAAAAACAACTTTTAGTATAAAAAAATTTTAAAATAACAAAAAATTAATAATCAAATAAAATTATATTTGCATTTTGAAAAAATGAAATAAAAAAAAAACCTGCCGAAACTGTACCTTTAATCTTAAAATTTTTTATAATAATTTTTAAATTATTTATCCATTAAAAATAATAGATGTTTTAATGATACTTCAATATGACTAGAAAATTTCATTATTTAGATATTTTTTATTAATTTATCTTTTTTTATTTTAATATTTGAATGCACATTATACACATAAATTTTTAATTCAAAATCTCCCCTAATAAGAACGGGTGAATTTATCTATCTAGTGTAGCAATGTAATATCATTAATGGCAAGTTATTTGTCGTTGCGAATTACAGATTAGTCAGTGCTGTGATGTCATTGTCCAATTGGGTCAAAAAGCTTATATTAAAGTAATAAAAATGTGCTAATGACATGAAAGGTTCAATTTATTACATAAAGTTGGCTTATGCAAAACTTTACTAACAGTGTTCATTTATTATTTATTATTATGAAACGTTGAACGTTTGCAAATATCAAATTTGCCACTGCAGAGAGCGTTCGAAGAATTCACGGAATTTTCGGTTGCGGCGAAAGGCAGCAGCAACTGACCAGGAATCTTAAGTTCGTTCAACTAAAAGAATTACATTAAAAGTTTTTGTCTCCGGGTAGGTAATTTCTTTATTTTTATTGGGTTGTTGTTTTTTTTTTTTTAAATCCTTTAATATTAAATGGAAAATATAAATTTAATATAATCATGGAAAAATCTCCAAAAAAAAAAAAAAACTTATATTCATGGGGTTTTAACCTTTAGCAGGACATGGAGAGGGCCCCTAAGGCTTCAAGGATCTAGACCTCCACCCAGGCACCACTACAAGAAAACCTCCATTGACCATCGTTGGATCACCGCAAAGCCATGACCCATTCTCCAACTGCTGTCGGACTACTACTCGACCATTGCGAACCACCACCCAACCGTCCACCACTGTCGTAGCCAGCTATGGTCCTTCTGAACACCATTGCCAACTGACTACGGTCCCTATGATAACTATTGTTTGTCGACCATGGTCCCTTCGATCACCATCACCTACTGACTACAGTCCCTTTAACCACCATCACTGGTAGAATATGGTTCCTCTTAACCTCTGTCGTATGCCGACTACGCCAGTGACTACGGTGCCTCCGACCTTCATTGCTCGCCGAGTACGGACCCTTCGACCATTATCTCCAAGTGACTATGGTCCCTCTAACCTCCCATTGCTTACTGATTAGGGTCCCTCCAAGCAAAGTTGTCGTTGACTACGGTCCCTTGTGACCGTCATCGCTCTTGACTACAGTTCCTCCCGTAAATGTCACCCATAGACTATGATCCCTCTAGCAACCATTGCCCACCGACTACGATCCCTTCGACCTCCATTGCTGTCCGACTATAGTCCTTTTGATGATCGTCTCCCACTGACTATAGTCCCTTTCACCTTTGTCACCTTTTGATTAAAGTCACTTTAACCTCCGTCACCGGCCGACTGTGGTCCTTCTGACCTCCATCGCCTATCGACTATTCTCCTCCCTACCATTGTGTCTCGTCGACCCTACGACTATCGCCACCTATTGACTACCATCCCTCGGAACACAATTTCCTACTGACTATTGCCCTTCCAACCAATATCGCTCGCCAACTATGGTCCCTTTGACCACCGCCGCCCGTAGACTATAATCCCTTCAACCAACTTTGCCCGTGAACCTTGCGACCTCCACCACTTATTGAATATGATCCCTTGGACCATCATCGCTAGCCAACAATGGTCTTTTCCAACACCGTCTCCCATCAACTATAGTCTCCCTTATTTTTGGTTTTGAAGTTTGAAAGCGAGTTTTGAAAAAGATTAGTTTTCTTTGGGGAATTTAAAATTGACAATGAATTTTAATTCTAAAATCGAATGTCCTGATGAAAAAGATACACCACCTTGGAAGGTGGTAATAAAATCTTAGAATGTGGTTCATATTTAGAATTATAATTCCCATCTTGAATATCATAACTGGATTTAAGAGAGAACTTAAAATGGCCTTGAAGGGTCAAAAAGAAGTTCAACCAAATATCCAGCTACAATAGTCCTTCTGGATTATCATTAAGTTCATATTCAAAGTTTTATCAACAAAGGATATATCTCTCCAAAGAGAGAAAATATCATTTGCTATTAATTCTTCAAATATGACGATAACGATCGTTAATGATTTAAGTTTCCCAAAGAAGACCAATTAAGTTTTGAAAATCGAATTTGAAAATTGATGTGTGTTCTAAATCTCTTACGAGCACAGGCCCTCGTTGTTAAATACATCGTAAGAAATTAGAATTTTCTACGAATACTCTTGATTAAAAAAATGACAAATTTTTCCTTAGAGATTTTCTATGAATGGTGTCAAAGGATGTGAAAATGGAATTTCAAATGGGATTGGAGCAAATTGAAGCACTTATTTTGGAGTCGAAGGAAAAAGGGTAGGAGACACTTGGAGATTCTGAATAATTCAAAAGTGTCGCAACCTAATCTAATTGTTGGGCTTTAAGTTTTTGATTTAAAGAAGATTTAGTTTGAGTTAAACATTTTATTTGAGGTTTAGGATTGTATTCTCAGAAATTGGGGTCTTATGATTCAAAATACTCCCCGGATCCTGAATCTAAAGTGAGCTCCAAATAATGATGACCTAAACCTAACTAATGCAATGCAAAATTTGGACTTACTTAGACCTGGATTGGGGAGCCAGCTAATCACCTTATCGATTATAAATCCATAAGCCTAGACAATTTTATGAAAGAGTGATATGAACATTTTTATTAAGGTTTTGGAGAGCTGGGGCCGATGTATAGAGATTGTCTTAAGTGGTCCCTTGACTTATATTGGGTGAAAATGTTAAAGACATATGTAATTAAGATTTAAACTCCTTTTAAGTATGTTTTTAATACGATGCATGCTGATCGACTTGATTAATACTTGAAATTGGAATAAAGCAATTTTAAAAAGGCATAAAAATAGTTTTTATCCTAAAGATGGCACAAATTCCCCTTCACAGATCTTCACCCTCATAGGCTAGGTGGTTTGTCAAAACCCACAAGCGGGGAGGTGCCGAACAAAGGAAGCGAAGAATGCAACAAAGATGTTATGTGAATTCCGGATGGTATAGGGATTACTTCTTAAATCGTTAAAGTTTCTATGCTTTCCTAAAATTTTTATTTAAATTTGAGTAGAAAACTTTTTTTATACCCTCACGAGCCTTGCATATCCAGGCTAAATAAAAAATGGCACATAATCATCAAAAAACTAAAAAAGTAGATAATCTTATACACAATCAAATCAACAAACATATCAATTTAATTAATTCCTAAAAGTATAGTCCATAGATAAATACCCCATTTATTACAACCCAAGGTCTACAAAAAATTAAAAGTGGCTGGGCATCACTAACAACAACCTAGGTTCTAATCCTAATACAAATGCAAGTGACTTTGAGTGGGATACTCTTTATGTTCAACTCCTCGGTCTTCTCCTCTTTGAACTCCTTGGATTCTTTATTGTTGAATACCCAAATGGAAAAGAAAAGTCTTCCCCCGAAGGGGAGGTTATTCTTTCCACTTTTGGGTATGAAAGTGATCTAAACTTGGGCCTCTAAATGGAAAAGGACTATCCCCTAAGAGGTATCCTTTCCTCTTTGGAATCCAACTTTGGATCTGTGTATCCCAAACTCAAAGTGCAACTTTCATACCTCTTAACTTTGAATGAATTACATTTAATATAAAAATAAAATCTAGACTCTCCTACAATATTATCCTAAGTATTAAATGATCAAAATAATTCCCAAGAAGTTATAAACATGTATAGAAAATTAACACACCTGGCCACACTCCATTTTATTTTGGGGGCTAAGTAGCTGAAGTACCTATAGCAGTTATATTTATTATTTATCTAGCCCCCTTTATTGCCCTGCATGAGCGTGACCAAATACAATTTACTTAGTGAGCATCCAGATTATTCCTAACCTAAGGGTAATCTAATCGCCCATCACATCAATCCATAGAGTACAGTAAAATAAAGTAAACATATAAAGTAATTTCAATCACAACATGCAATGAAATCTCAAAAACTTAGCACATAATAGAAAAGTAAACACCGGCCTAGCCGAGATCTAGAGTCGGTCATCCTAGTAAACCATCTAAAGTGTGTGTAGAAGGTTGTGTGGATGGAATAGATCATAAATTAGGTTTTTCACTGAGATTATCTAATGTTTGAGTTTGTTAAAGGCTGAAGGAGAACTTTATGTTTGAGTCTAAGTATGAATGTATTAAAGCTTGATTTGGATGTATTTTAATTGTTAAATGATTGCTATCTTTATTGGTCATCGAGGCCATGAAGTTTATTTCACCTTCCTTTGGGCTATGTTAATATCGTCATAGGCTTAGGTTACCAGTAGCAATCGGGGTTGATTAAATTGATTTAGTTGGTTACAAAATTAAGGGTTAATTATTATTAATTAATTTGATTAATTACTAATTTTAATAGTTAAATTAATTTATGTTTTCCATGAACAGGTTTATGATGTTCTGTCACTTGGCTTGAGAAACTAGGCATCCTTAAGACATGTAGTCCCATAAGCCGGAGCAGTCCATTCTAAAAACCTTATTGATGTAGTTGAATTAAGGATTTTAATCTAGTTAAATAATTAAAATTAATTTAATTTTGATGTTTAACACTCCATTAAATTCATTTGTGGCATCGTGCCACCAAGCTCGAGGAACCAGACCTCCTTAGGACATGTAGCCCCGCAGCCTGAAGTAGTCCATCCTAAACTTCATCTTTAGAGTGGTTATTGTGTTTTAGAATATTATTTAAATGATTTTATTAATCAAAATAGAATTTTTTAGAATTTTAATGAATTATTGGATTTTTAGAATTCTTTTATTTATATTAGTCAAGGGTCCAAAAATTGACTTCTTAAATTAAAGTGAATTTTGAAAGTTTCAAAAAATTTAATAAATATTAGGGCATTATGATGATTAATTAGGATTTGATTTTACTTGATTTGGGATTTTTCATAAAAAGTTATGAATTTCAAAAGTTTTAAGTATCTTGGGATTTTTTTTTTAAATTGCCTTAATTTAGGAGGATTTTAGAATTTGATCCAAATAAGCCCCAAACCACTTGGACTCACCTCCCAAAGGTTAGAAAAAACATAAGGGGATGTTTCCAAGCATTTGGAGAATTTTATTAGAATTTTTAATTATTTTTAATTAATTTATTAAATTAATTATTGATTTAGCTTAAAATTTGAATTAAGGTGAAATTAAGGGTCAACTAATTAGAGATTTATTTTTGTGGATTGAGAGTTTAAATATGATCAATTGAGTCCTTAAGTGATTTTTTGGATTTAATATTAATTTTTAATGAATTACTTATGGTTCTAAGTCAAATCTAGGGGGGAGATTTTGGAGCTCCTAATTGGTGGACCAAATGGGCACCAAATCTAGTAAAGTTTGGACCATAAGATCACGTGATCTAAAGGTTTAAACTTCATAAATTTGAGCTTAGGTGGGACTAACTAAGTTGGCTAACCAAGCCACTCAAGTTAACCTCTATGTTACCTTAGAAAATTTTTAGGGAACTAACCTAAAGTTGGATTCAGGCAAGATCAGTGGCCCTAAACTCCTTTCACTAAGCAATATCATCACACCAAAAATCACACCCTAGATCTTATTGGAAAGATCATGGAATCAATTTTAATTTTATGGGTCAAACTATGACCCTTAAATCAAATTGACATAAAAAATTCCCTTAGACTCTTCAAACAAGAGGTAGAAAAATTGGACATGTCAGGAACATGCCTAAATCCAATCCCCAAAAGTCCCAAGTCATGGTGACTTCAATCAAGCATACTAATACAATAATAGGTAAAAAAATTCAAATTAAAATTAACACTAATATGTATAAAATTACGGCTTATGACCATAGTTCTTTTGTAGATCTCCCCGAGATCTTTCCAACAAGCCTAAGAACACCTAAAATGGTCAAGTGTAGGGGGATATATGAATTTTTGAAATCTCAAGTTTTTCTATGAAATTAAATCCCTAATTACCCAGTCAACTACACACTTTCTACGCAGCGTGTCCTTATTGGCGGTGCAATGATTAGCGGCTGACTGGATAATGGTCGAATTAGCCATAGCCGTCAGATGAAACATTAGACGGTTGGAATCAAATGGCTTTTGAAATCACAGGATATAATCTGAGCAGTTAATGGAAATCAACGGTGAGGATTGTGTCTTCAACCTCCTACACGAACCCAAAGACATAAACATTCCCTAACGTGATCCAAGCGATCCCATTGGCGAACTCTTATGAAATTTAATAGGAAGGATGACGATGATAAGAGCTTTTAATCCAATGGTGGAAATTTGTTGGACTGAAATTTCTCTTCAGACTTAACCACCGGTACCTATCTAGGAGCTCAGGAAGGAGGTTATACCTCAGAGAAGGCCTCTACAAATGAGCTTCTCTATCAGGAAGCTTCAGGGGATGAAGGCAAAGCATTCTCCTTTAGGCGTCGAGATCAGTGGATGGCTGAAGGTGTGACTTCGAGTGTACTGTGAACGGGTTTCACTAAAGCTCGCTCGAATGGGTTGCTGGATGATGCTAGTAAGATGAGAGAAGCTATGAGATTTCTTATAGAGCTTTGGGAATGATTTTGAAAACTCAAATGTGAATGGGGACATATAGGCCTAGCTGCCTTATTCAACCCAATCCTATGGCCATGGACAACTGGGATTGATTGGGCAAGCCATTGGATGGCCTGTAGGTGGAAGGCGACATCCTCCAAGAGTTCTATGAGGTTGAAATCGATGAGCCTAAGCTTTGGAAGCCTTTGGATGAGGCCCAAGGTAAAGGGGACAACTGGAGCTCATTTTTTATTGGTTCTGGCTGCCGCCAGTTAAGGCTTGGGTTAGGCTGATCTGGAAAAGGATGATGGGGACATTGCAAGCCTAAAGGTGATCTCAATTGGGTTTAGCGGAGTCCAATTTATTAGGATGCCTCAGGTTGACCCTAACCTGGACAGTTTGGGTTGGTTTGGGCTCAACCCAGGTCAATCCAGACCATGGGTTAGATGTGGGAGGTGGATCAGGCTCTAAGGCACCCAATACAAGTGGCAATTGGGTCTTAATATCCCTAAGGTGAGACATGGCTCGGGTCAATGTGGTTTTGACCACTTCGGGCTAGCTTAGAGGTTGACCCAAGTCCGCCTAAGGGATGGCCTGACTAGGGTAAGTGTATTGGATCTAGGGGTATCTAATAGAGGTGTTCATTGAGTTTGGTAAAGCCTAAGTTGGGAAATGGCTCAACCTAAGGAGCTTTTGGCCACTTTGGGTTAGCCTAATTCAAAACCTAAGTTAACCCAGGGGTTGGGTAGGCTAAGGGAGGTGTATTGGGTCAAGGGAGACCCAATGCCACGATTGGTTGGGTTCAATTAGGCTAGAGTTGGAAAATGTTTCAAGGGGAACCCCTTTTTAAAAACTTGGGTCAAGCCAAATGGCTAACCACTACAGGAAAGTTGCCTATTACCGACATATTTTCTGGTGATTTTCCGACAGACTAATTTCTAGCAGATTTTCTAGTGTATTTTTACGAATTACAAAGAAATATTTCTAACATATTTTTTATAACTTTTCAGATGGATTTTTCGGCAGAATTCCGACAGATTAGTTTCTGGCGAACTTTCCGACGGATTTTAATAATTTATGAAAACAATTTTTTTTAATTTAAATAATTAATAATTTATAGCTCATTTTAATTAATTACTAATTAATAATTTTTTAATTAATTTATTTTGAATCTCAGCAAAGTGGAATACTCCTTTAAATTCTTTCTAGTGGTTCAAGTTCGAATCTGGCAGGGGATGCGCGGGGGTGGGCAAGTGGGGCATTGGCGTTGGTCCGTTCAGGCAGGCTAGGCGCGGGGTTGTTGGGGGCTCAATTGGAAAGGACCGGGCGGGCTGGGTATGTGTAGAAGCAGCTCACGCGGGCTGAGCGTGCGAGCGTGGTGTAGCGGGTAACGGGCCAGGGGTAGCGGGCTGAGGCATTTTTTAATTTAATTTTTAGTTTGTTCTAACGGAGTTCTTTCGGTTGGACAACCTCCAAAAAATTTATTCAACCAAATAATTCCGTCGAAAAAACTTTTTTAGGGGTTTCCTCCAAATAATTTATTAAAAAAATGTAATGAGCTATATATAATGTATATTTGCTACATTAAGCCAGCACCCTCTTTCGAGGAGGGATATTATTTGTAATCAATCATCAATACTAACGGATTCATTCAAATTGGACTAGGGCCCATGGTTTTCCCCTTTTTAGGGGTTTCCACATAAAAACTTTGGTGTCTCTTATGAATGCTAATTGCCTATATTTCATCTTTATGTGTTGGATCTTTGTACGAAGCTAGGATGCTAAACTCCATATCTCTATACTATCGCAAATTTTCTACAACACAACAAGCACAAAATTATTTTTGTTTATGAAACACTTGCAATGTATAAAAAATTTTAACGGGTCTAGTTTCACCTAATTCCTATATCACTAAAGCACTTAAATATTAAATTAATGATTAATAATCAAGGGACTAATATATAATGTCCAATGAATGTTTGAGGATTTTGGCTTAAATTACTAAAATGCCACCATAAGAAATTATAAATAGAGCACAACTCTTAATATGAAGGAGAACTTAACCAACATTTGATTAGAGCTAAGCGACATAAATTACTCGATAGCCACCTATAATGATGAATATGAAAATCATTGTAAAAAATTATTGTAACTTGACTGTCATAATCTAACTATCGTAGCCCAATAATCATCACCTGGCCTCCATCGCTTGATTATTCTTAATCAATCATCATCGCCTTAATCAATCATCATCGCTCTATTTCCATAAGTAAACTTTCATCATGTAACGTGTGAAACCTCTTAACTAAAAGAAGCTAAACTCTTAAATATCGAGGCACCTCTAGTGTAATGGTTGGTATTTCATATAAAAAAACTTTATAGTTAAGCGTGCTCATATTGAAGCCATTATGGGATAGGTGACCTATTAGGAAGTTATACCAACAAGATAAAACCATGAGGCCCTCAGGCCAAAGTGGATAATATCTTGATAGTTAAGAATTTAGGCTGTTATAAATATTATTAGAATAATACACCAACTGGAAGATGGAAATTAAGTGTCATATAAGACAAAGTGCTACATAATGAGAGCCAGCTCTTAAAACCTGTATGATACGAAGAGCTACATGATGGGAGATGCCACATGAACTTGTAGGGGCCACCTCTAGAATCATATATGTCTAGTAGATGATTTTGGAATAAAGATGTTGATGAGGATGCCAATTACTTAAGTCGGGGAGATTTTGATGCCCCTTAAGTAGATAAAGCTAGACTCTTAAATATCAAGACACCTTTTGGTGTAATTATTAGAATTTCATTTAAGAAACTCCAGAGTTAAGCGTGCTCATCCCAAAACAATTTTAGGATGGGCGACCTACTAGAAATTTACATTAATTGGACATAATCATTATGCCATTAAGCCCAAGATTATAATATTTTGATAGTTAAGAGTCTGGGCTATCACAATTAGTATAAGAGTTGTAGTTGGAAGAATTGATTAAATTATTATCAGAGCTATAGAAAATTGATTGTGAGTTGCGTAGATTAAGATGCATTAGTTTTCCTACATAATTGAATAGCATATGATAGAATGAACTACATGATTGTATAATTTTTTGAAGAGTTTTGATTTGCATTTAATTTTATATGCATTTTAATCATAAAAATTTTGTTTTTATTAAAATAATGCCTGAATTCCTATAAAAAATGTTGGGGATGACTTTCTCTTAAGTTGTGTAGCTTGTAATAATCTGTATATTGTCTCTCCCAAATATTTTTTTGGAGTCAATATAAGTCTAAATCACAATCTATCTTCATCGTAGCATTAATATTGTAGTATTTTTATTACATGAGTTTTTTAATAATTTTTGGGGATTGTAAAAAATCCTTAGCAAATTGATATCTATCAGTACAAGTGGAGATTTTGTGACCATTAGATATCCATTTTAAAAATAGATTTCACTAATATTTTTTTTAAATAATTTATTTTATGGATAGTTTTATATAATTTTTAAAGCTCTAAATTTTTTTTATAAAATTTATACTAAAAAATAATGAAATTAATTATATAATATTAAATTATCATTTTAATCAAAATATCCTAAGTCACTAAAACATTTTAAAAGCTTTTTTCCTATTCATTTTCAATAGCAGAGAATGGTTTGAGATTTTAAGAGAGAAAAGAGAGGAGAAAGAAAAGAAAAGCTCGGATTTGGAGGTTATAGAGTGATTTTTTAGTCCACCTAGTTGGGATATTTACTCATCTTATTGTAAGAAACCTTTACCCTATTTTTTATTTCAAATATTTAGTATTTTTAATATTTTTTTGATCAAATTTATGTTACTATTACAAAAAAAAAAAATTATATTGGTAAAAACTTCCATCACATAATATTTTATATGTTATAAAGATTAAGATTTTGAAGATTTTGAGTATTTATTTGAGCTTTTTCATCGCATAATTTTGAAAATATAATAATTTTAGCCTACTAAAAAAATTATTTTGATGTCTAAAAATAGTGATTTAGTTCAACTAAAGATTAAAAATATTATTTTGTGCAATATTTAGTCATTTAGTTAAATTTTGAAAATGTAAATTTTTACTCATTAGGATTTTTGTTATCTATCATTAAGACATTTTTATATTTTATTAATTAAGCTCAATTATGTCTTATTTATTGCAATGCATTAAAAATGAATGTGTATTTATGATTAAGATTATTGTTATAGTATTATGATAATAATGTTCATGTAAAAGACAACTAAAATTTGGCTGACCCATTGGTTGGAGACTGATTGACCTGTACAGGATTATGGGCTGACAAATATTCCTTTAAATATTATGGTATGGTGTTATCCTCTACTGATTCATGTGATACATTGATATGGAGTTATAAGAAAATAATTACTGTATCGATGGGCAAAGAGTGATAACTTTTTTTACTTAGCCAATGATTATTAATATTGATACCATTACTAAAAAATACCATGATAGTAAGAATTCTTACTTATTTAGTGTAACTACTAAAATGTAGATTCTTGAGAAATTATTCTTATTATTATACATATTTATTATTAATATGTGAATTTTGCTATTATTGCATTATTTTAATACTCATATCACTGGATTATTATTGTTATTGATTTAAATATTAATAATATTTTATACTACCAATTTGTTGTATAATAAGTATGTGACATGTTGAATACATAATATACTAATTTGATCCTGATATAGAATAGTTGGATAGCATGTGTACATTATTATATAATTTTACTATATTGATTTGATTTCAATAGTCCTTACTGATATTTTGATTCAATGCTTTATCTAATTTCTTTACTGATTAAAATTAAAGATACAACTGTTATTTTATAGATTTGACACTTATATTGGTTTACTACTTTATAAGATTTTATGCCATAGTATTTTACTATGTTTAGATTCTATTACTATTATATGTGAATTTTATTATTTATGTATTAATTCAATAATCATATGAATGTTACTATTATGATTTGATCCTTGACATGCATATTACTCATTTACCAGGCTTTGAGTTTAGTTGTAGATTTTGGTGAACTACTGGGCTTTTTAACACATTATTATGGACCTCCAAAAGGACAATGCTACGACTGCAGAATTGTAAAGGGGTATACGACCGCACCTACCTCGAGGGATAGAGACGATCGTAGGCCTCCGCGCTCCTCACAAACGGGCTTATGGAAGGGTAAATTATATCGTGCATACGATTGACCATTGAGGATAGTGGCTCTTACCAGCACACCCCGATTACACATGCTGATCAAAACAACGGGTTTCCCCACCCGATACAACGGCTCGAATGGGGTTTAGTAGATGTAGAATTCAGTTTCCCACGGGCGCAAGCCCCCTTGATTAATTACATCTTAGGCCAGAGCCTGAAAAAACCCTTGATTAAGGATCATATATTATCCTTTCTAAAATGGGATTGGCACATAGGGCTAAGACTAGGAAGTCCTATTCAAATGGGCAGAAAGGTTCAAATGGCTATGGAAGCTTCTTGGCCTTGGCTCAATAGAGATCTCGCCATTGGAGAGGTATTTCCATCAAGTTTGAGTGGAGGGAACTGAGAGTAGTCTCCAAGAGCTCACATACGAGAGTTCTCGGTCTTAGAGTGCCTAGAGAGAGAGAGAGATTGAAAGAAGATCCTAGAAAAGACCTCATTTTTACTATTTAAATCCCTAGCCCTAATGTGAATGGCTAGGATCGAATCACCAATCAATTAGGAGGGAAATTAACTCCAATTTGCTATGGTTTGGTCTAGGGATTAATAGGATGGGTTTAAATGCTTTAACTAGGATGAATTTGACCAACATAGGTCAAGTTTGACGATGTAAGGCTAAGTTTGACCAAGGCATGAGTTGACCTAGTCAACATGGTTAATTAGACCCAAGTACATGGAGGATTGAGCAAGAGAAAAATTGAAATTGATTTCAAATCAAATTGGGCTCTTTTGGGTCAATTGGGTCAACCTGGGTTGACCTGGTCAACCAGGTTGACCCTAGGGCACAGGTCTAGGCCCACTAGAGTGGGTCTGACCCACTGGGTCCTATGGAGGTTGGATCTGAGCTAAAGAGAGGTCAACAATTATATATGGTTAAATGATTTTAGGTCAGGGCAAAGGAACATGAGTGTGAGGCTAATCAAGATTCTTCAGGTTTAGTTTCTTCTTATTTTAGTTATTCTTTTATAATTAAGATAGAATAGTTATAATAAGATTGCATAGATCTAGAGAATTGTATATGAATTATATAATCTATTTTTATTATTTATTATTGATAGATGATATTAAATAGCTTTGATTTTTATTAATTAAATATTAAGAGAATAATTCTTTTAAATTATATTCTAGGGCATAAAAAATAGTATTAGAATAATACACCAACCAGAAGATGGAAACTAAGTGTCATACAAAGCAAAGTATTACTCCATAAGAACCACCACTTGAACCATATATACGACAAAGTGCTAGATTACGAGAAACACTACTTGAACTTGTAGGGGCCACCTCTAAAATCCTATCTACCTGGTGGATGATTTTGGGATAAAGATTCTGACGAGGATGTCAATTACTTAAGTGGGGGTGATTGTGAAATCCCTTAAGTAAAAGATGCTAAACACTTAAATATTGAGATGTCTTTTGATGTAATAGTTGGAATTTCATTTAAGAAACTCTATAGTTAAGTTTGCTCATCCTGGAGTAATTATGTGATGGGTAACTTATTGCAAAATTACACCAATAATATAAAATTGTTAGGCCCTTAGGCTAAAATGAACAATATCTCGATAGTTAAGAGTTTTGGTTGTTACAAATGATATTAGAGTAATACACCAACCATAGGATGGAACTAAGTGCCATATAAGATAAAGTGTTGTGTCATAGGAGGCACCTCTTGAACCCTTTATTGGATAAAGATGCTGACGAGGATGTCAGATACTTAAGTGGGGGAGATTGTAAAATCCCTTAAGTAAAAGATGCTAAACTCTTAAATATTGAGACACCTTTTGGTGTAATGGTTGGAATTTCATTTAAGAAACTTCGTAGATAAGCTTGCTCATCCCAGTGTAATTCTGGAATGTGTAACTTACTACGAAATTACACTAATAGAATAAAATCGTGAGGCCCTTAAGCCAAAGCTAATAATATCTATATAGTTAAGAGTTTTGGTTATTATATCATGCCTTAGAATCTTAAGTTGAAGAATTTTATTTCTTTTTATAAATTCAATAAACACCCAATATTTATTTACAACCAAATCATCACCAATGAGATAATTGACCACAAAAGTTGACTAATTTTATTTTAGAAAATATAAATAAATCTAAAAAATTAGAACCTAAAATTTCTTTAATACAGTAGTAAATATTTGCATTCTACTACATGTTTAAAATAATAAATGGTATATATAACAGATGTTATCGGCTAAAAAAGTATATATTAAACTCAATAATTAGAAAGAGAACTAAACTAGCATTTTTGTATAGCCTCACATTGTAAACTCTTCACATTTATCTTAAATCATATAAAGACACATAATGAGCATATAACCTATCAAGTAACCAAAACTTATCACTGAAATTAAAGGAAGACAAAAGAGAAATAGTCCAGTTTAAATCATATAAGAAAATCTATGAATTAATATATGTTATCTATACTGGTCACATATATCAATTTAAGAGTCTAGTATATATCTCATCTCAATATATCAATAATCAATTATAATGCTATGTTAATCTCATTTAGTTAATTAATTAGTTTGTATGCCTTTATCATTTAATCAGTCTTATTCAATCAATCAATCTTATCATTCGTTCGATCACATCAATCAATCAATTATATATAAAGTAATTGTATAAATACGTTTATTATGTATCAATATTATTAATTATATAAGTAGTCTTATCCTTTATCATATATTTAGATGCAGATATCATAATCTTGCTCTTGCCCTTATGATTCTCGATCAACCTCCAGCTCCTTATGACTCCTTACCAATGAATAAGTTACCCCATCTACTTAAAACTCTTGATTAGTGTCCAACTCTTTATGAGTCCCAATCAGTGAATCATGTGGATTAATTACCCAACTTCTTATGATTCTCAATCAATCTCCAGCTCCTTATAACTCCAAATTAGTGAATTATGTGGATCTTGAAGATATCATATGGGGTCATTATATATATTTATATCAATAAGTACATTATTTCATTACTCCTTATTGTGTTTCATATTAATATTTTAGCTTTCCATTTATATACACATATACGAAATATTTCATTATGTTTTATCAGATTCATACCAGCATCAATATTACACTGTAGTACATATTAACCATATCAATCTTTTTAACACATGTTATATTTCAAGATTATCAAATCAAATCATAGTACATCACTTTTTCACTCATTCTTAGTATACATTTTTCCAAGTCATTAATGTAGAATTTTTATACACATATATAAATGGTAAAAATATAAAAACATCATATCAAATTATTTAAAATGATCAAATTTATAATATATCAAAATTTACATAGTGAAAGCTTATGAAATCAAGAGATAATATATTTTTTCCCAAATTTAGGAGAGAAAAAATCCATATAAATCAATTTCTATATAGTATAAATTATACAAAATTCAATAACTTCTATTTTATTTTGTAAAATTCAAAAATATTGTATTCAAAATATTTAGGATAATCAGTACAATAACATTAAAAAAAAATTGTGTGGTAAAATTTCAATAAAGCTAAAAAAATAGTAAACAAATTTTGACCAGAAGTTAGTTATCAAAATCAAAATATTTGAAATAGAGATATGATTAGAATCACCTACTTCAATCTGAACAATTTTTGTAAAAGCAACAAAGTGATCCAGAGACTAAATATCTAAACTTTTCTTTCTCTATCCTCCTTTAGTAAGAAAAATTATTGTAATTATTTACAAGTACTGAGAAAATAATGTGCTCTACGCCTAACACCGCAACACTCTAGTTCAAACAGAAATTTAGATTTTTTTTTATTTTTAATTATTTTTAGAAAATTAAATTGTTACAACCGGCCCACCTTAGAAAAAATATCACCCCTAATAGTTTTTAAAAAAATTTATGCACAAAAATCTTTATAAAACAATGCAGTAAGATCAAAACTCAAATCAAATCAAAATTAAATCATACAATCATATAATTATTTTCATCACAAATCATTCACTTTTGCATGAAATATGGCATTTTATCATTCAATTTTTTTTACCAAAAGATCTCTCAGGTTATGATCAATCTTCTAAATATTATATGCTGTATGCATGAAACATCATTGGAGTAGGTCCCATCGATGTAACAAACCCCCTCTAACTACCATTATCATTTCTACCATAAGTCTATTTACTAACCTTTCATTATATGCTCTTGCTCCTAAAATCCTTTGTCCTTCAATCTGCCTAGACTGTCTTACTCTTAAATCAATTCCTCCTTTCTACGAACAATCCACTATCTTGCGTCCTTATTGTCAATACTAAAAACAAAGCCATGTTAGAAGGTATCATTAACCACCATGCCTCTTTTTCATAATGCATACATGCACTAAAATTATCAGTTGATGTAATCAATCCATATCTCTTCTAATCACTATATATGCCTTTCTTTTTACCAACATTATCTCTATCCCTGCTTATTTATCTCTAGTCCTTTGGCTGACATCGTATCTAGAACTCTCATTATGCCTTGATATCAATACTACCAAATCAATTTTGCCCACTCCACTTGTTCAAAAAGATTCTTGAATCTATAGAGGGACTAATTGATGTCTCAACTCCCGATTTAATTCTTACAAAAATCTGTAACACTTGTCATCAGTAGTAGAGATCAAATGAAGATCATACTTAGCAAGTGTAGTAAACTTAGTTTCGAACTATATCATAATCTTTCATCCTTGATCCAATTTAATGAAAGATTCCTGCATCTATGATCGGACTGATGGAGGTATGAACTACATCCTGAACACTACAGTGAATTCATCCCATGCGATTACAACATTATACTTTCTCTAAAATTTCTCTCTCTACTATCTAATTCACCATCTCTCAGCCTCTCCTTCAAAGAGAAGCATAGCAAATTGTACCTTCTTATTCTTTAGACACTACATGCTGTATATGATCTTTTCTATCTATAATAATAAATCTTCTAAAGCCTTTAATCATGTAACCCCTTTTTACAGTGGTGGCTGCTTATGAAATATCTGTAAATGTTTAACCCCTCTTCTTCCTTGCACCCTAATGACTTACACTAAATACCATCTATTACCTATGCTAGAATACTAGCCAAATACATAATACTATCTACTACAATTGCATTATGTTTCTCATTTGGTGAATCTTGCTCTAGTAGGTCTATTTCAACTGCTCAAGTTTGCTAATTCTATTTGTTATGAATAATTCACAAATACAATTAATCATGTATGCAAGATAACGCACCTTAATTTACCCAATCTACCAGACTCATAATTAGTTCCTATAACTCTCATAACAATCAATTATGCCAACAATGTTGCCCTGATACTAGTTGTCTTGCCCTAAAATCTAATTTAAAAGACATCTTTCATTCATATTGCATTATACAACAATCAAAGCTATTTGATTATATATATCAGTAATAAATAGTAAAAAAATATGATAATTTAAAACATCAATATACATCTATATTCTTTGACTCAAAAAATAAATCATATACAATATTCAGGAATAACATAATCACAACAATATCTTACATACATGAGTACAAAAGAATAACAAAAACAAACTAAAGTAGAACCTGAAGAATCCTGATCAATCCGACACTCCTGAGCCTCTTCCCTGACCTGAAATCATTTAAACCATATAAAATGAGCTAAAAAGGGTTTAAATGGCTAAATATGAGAAAATGTTCAATAAAGTTCTTGTCAAGTGTATGAGCATTAAGTACCAATCCATAAAATTCAAATTAGATTAAAAAAAAAAGATATAACCAATATATTGAGAGCTATCACTCAAAATAACTAAATTTTAGTGTGAGCTGATATTTTCTTTTGGATGATTATTATTGTAATAAATTTGAATGCACAACTGTATAAGTGAGTAACTGACCTAATGAAGAAGTGATATGGAGTTTTTTTTTTTACTTAGGCTATGTTTGGGACGGCTTTATTACTTCTTCTTAAAGCGGCTTTTTAGTATAAAAATTTTATTTTTTGTACTAGAAAGCAGCTTTATGAAGCAGGAAGAAAGCCGTCCCAAACGAAGCCTTAGTTTTAATAGTTGGACATTCATCTAATTTAAATAAAACTAACAAAATAATTTAATACTGAAAATATAGCTTAGCAAACATTAAGATATTTCTAAGAAAAAATACTTGCATACCATGTATAATATAGAACAAATGTAATCTAGTATGTGTATGTGATGAATATAGGTAGATAATTACACTGATAGTCCTTAAAAGCACTTTTTAGTTGTTTTCATTTAAACACTATTGGTGGGCCAAAATGGCAACTACAAGCAAGCTATGTGCGGAGTGATTCCATTTCACAGTCATTCGAAAAAAGTAGCTCTTCTTGATTTATTAGTTGGGAGTTTGGCTCCCAACTTAGATGTCTTAGGCTCGAGTTTCACATGTGTTACGTGTGGACATGGACACTGCCTCTAATTCCAGAGAAATTATTACGTATGGTTACCGGACCGTCCATAGGTGAATCAGGATATGCCATATAACCCGGTACATAGCAAAATGGTGATGTAGCACATCCTGATTCGTCGCCATGATCGCACGTAATAATTCGTCGCCAAGACGCGTTTGTTGCAGCTCTTATATATTCGGATTGTGCGGGGAAAGTCAGCACTTAGTTACAAAACACATTTTTTTAATTAATGAAATGCCCTTCTTTAGAAGATTACTGAACTGCTGACAAATGGATATTAAGGTGTGATTAAATATAAGATAATTTAACAAATCCTCTTTCTCTGGTCCATATTAAATATATACCAGCTGTACATGCACTCTAATTAGCCTAGTTTTAATGTAATTGCTCCTTGAGTCTGTCCAAAAAAGGAACTATCATCTAAGTGCAAACTAGCCTATCTTGATACCTGTTATTTAATTGAAGAAAAGTCAGTAGGTTGACTTAATATTAATATAATTGGTGGGTTTACATAAATTTTTATCCAATTAAGCACAAATTTCAATGCAAAATGCGAATTTTGGGGCAATTTATAAGGCATAAATGGGTGTTCAATTAACTTAAAAAAAGAATTTCGGAAGATCATTTGAAGTTAGAATGTTTGAAAATTTTGCGCCAAAGAGCTAGTCGTTACTATAATTTTTTTTTTTTTTGACATTTGCGCAAATTTAAGCAAACTCACATACACAAGCTTCTAATCCAATACTTCTTAGTTGATAGCCAAAACTTTGAACAAATAGATCAAGATGAGTTGCATATCACTAAAAATTCAATCTTGACGAAATGTTTGTTTTGATATGGATTTGATATCGTCGAATCTGAACCAACTTGAACCAAATTGTTGTTCTAGCAATCTCATTTATATATATGTTTGTTTTTTCAGAATTTCAAGCAGAGAATATAACAGTCTAATTTTTAAATAAAAGCAATAATGTCATATTAAAAAAAAAACATTCTAACTTCACAATATATCTTTTAAATTATTTAAATTAAAAAAAAATCAATTTCGATGCCTAACTATATGTTTTGGCTACTTCAAGAACCATATGATTCAACTCAATATAGCTTTACTTATCATATGTAAGAGGAGCAAAGTTTTCATTAATTATTTAACTTGAAATATAAAAATAATTAGTTTCTGTGAAATTTAATTAAATTTTTCATTAATTATTTATCTTGCAAAGTTTAAAGCCGATCAACTTCAAATTTACCACTGTAGAGAGCATTTAAAGTATTTAGAAAATTTTGATTTGTCCTAAAATATAGCGACCTATTCGAATAAATTTCCCGGTAGATTTCTCAGTTTTTTGTGTTTTTTTTTTTTGGTCTTGAAGATATATATATATATATTTCTAATTCAAAGCACAAATTCAATATAAATGAGATTTAGGGTTTATTTGGGACGGCTTTTTTATTAATTTTTAAAATAGTTTTTTGTACAAGAATTAAAATTTTTGAACAAAAAATCTGCTTTTAGATGTTGTAAGAAAGCCGGCCCAAACGTAGTCTTAACCACAAACTTTAATGATAATTTTATAATATTTATCAATTAAAGTTGCTGACATTCATTTTGAAATAATCGTTAACATTCTTATTTTAGACAATGTTTATGACAATGTGAAATGGAATTGAACGGTATTAGAAGCTTGTGAGGGTGAGGGGAAAATAATCTCAACTAACTTATTTATAGAGACTTAGCAAAATAATGGAATACCTAACTATGTCATGAAGAGTCATTCCATTAAGACCCTACTTGTTGCGTCTAGGAGTATTTGCGGCGGTGGAGAAATATAAAGTTTATCGTCTTAGCGTTGTACGAAAATTCGGCACACAATCAGATAAGTAGAGAGGGTCTAGCAATTATGAGACACCAAGATTTTTATGTGGAAAACCCCTGAAAAGGGGAAAAAACCACGGGGCCTAGCCCAGTTTGAACAAATCCACTAGTATTTGCAGTCGATTACAAATGAGGCCCTTCCTTGGGAGAAGGCCTTAACTTGATGTACATCTTATAGAGTACATTACATGATGTAAATACAAAGAGTCAATATTGACATGTTCGTTTGGTCGGCAGGGCCGTAATCGGTAGGAGACCTGGGGTCTGGACGACCGTTGTCTGGTGATGTAGGTCGGAAAGACTATAGTCTGCAGGCGACGTAAGTCAGGAGGACCACAGTTGGCGGGCAATGGGGGTCAGAAATACTGTAGAAGGTTGGCGACAGAGGTCGGAAAGACTGTAGTCGGCGGGCGACGTAAGTAAGAAGGATCTTAGTCGACGGACTACGGGTGTTGGAAAGATTGTAATCAGCGGGCGACATAAGTCAGGAGGACCGTAGTCGACGGGCGACAGAGGTCAGAAAGACTGTAGTTGCCTTGCAAGGGAGGTTCGAAAGAATGTGTCTAACGATGAAGGTCAGAAGAACAGCGTCAGGTAGAAGTCCAACCATGGAAGGAAATCCATCTTCGCATAGACGTCTCGAGGAGTCCGATAACCAGTAGAAGTCCGGCGTCGGGTAAAAACTTGGCGGAGAGTGAAGGTTCGACGTCGGCTAGAAGTCCGACGTCTGTTGGTGGCAGAGGAGAACTCTGGCTTCACTTGGGCGGAGTTTTGGCGTTCAAAGGGAACTCTGTTGTTAATTGGGAAGGATTTCAGCATCACGTGGAAGTTGTGCAGAATTCCTGCGTTTCCTGAAAATCCGGCAGAGTTCCGACGTTTTCAAGCGGCGGGAAGAGCTCCGGCGGTGGTCGAGGAGGAGCTTCTTCCTTCTCCTCCTTATTATCTTCTTCTTCTCTCTCTTCACTTGAGCCCTTCCTTTGTGTAGAATGAGGGCTCTATTTATAGTTTTTTCTGGAGTGGCATAGCCCGTAAATAGGCGTGAGATCAGGGGCGAATTGGGAGTGTTTTGAATGGACGGCCGATATTGAATCCTTTGATCATGCACCGTTCGTTTGGCATTTGAAGGCCTTAATGATGTCGGAATTCGGCAATCTTGGACTCGTTGAATTCGTCTCGTCGAGCTGCTCGATTTGAGCATAAGCTCGTTAAAATCAGAGACCGTTTGGTAACTCAAATTGCGGTTTGAACCTTCCAACAGCGCTTCGGGTCCTTGATTCGGACTCATTTGGGCTCGGATTGGGTTGATCTTGGTGTCGTTGGGTTCGTATTTCCGAGACGCTCAGTTTGACTATAAGCTCGCTGAAATTGGAGTACGGGAGCTCATGGAATTAATTTTTGAAGTTTTCGAACTGATTTTGCCTCGAGATTCGTGCCCAATCAAGATAATTTTGGAGTACTTATCACTACTATTGTTGGATCGCGATAAGCAATGAGTTTAAGTTCCTAGGCTACTTCAAATAAATGACTGAGTTTTTTCAACAATTTCAAAAACTCGTTGGAGAAATAAAAAGAATATAATATAGATTTAGGTTTCGCTTGGTACAACTTTTTTGCTTCTTTATTTTTCAGGTTATAGCTATAATTATTATTTGATCTTTTTTTTATTATTTTAAAAAATTGTATACTAAAAATGTTTTTTATAATAACTTTAAAATAATTATTTTCTCCATAACAATATTATATGATAAAATATTCCCTCGAATAAAGCTTCAGAGAACCGTCTAGTCCTTTTTTTTCTTTCTTTCTTTAATTTATTGTTTCTAGAGCTATTTGTAGATGTGTATGTTACTACACACCATTAACTAATTACCTATTAATTATCTAATAATCCTAACAAAACAAATGCATATTACATTTATTTAACTATTAACTCACTAATCTATTTCAAATCCCTAATATTACTCATCCATTCAAACTAACCTTGCCTTCAGAGTCGAACAAGTGGTGAATAGCATCATGGCTCCGTGCGCGTCCACGGTGGTGATGGCGTTGGTGTCAAGAGCTTCGGCGATGACGAGACGGGATATGTAAGGCTGATGGGATGATGGTGGAGATGGGGGCATCGATCGACTTCTGTAAATGGAAGAAAAAGGTCAGGGATCTGACAACGCCGATGGTGAATGAGATTTGGATCGGTGTGGCTGAGAGATCTGAAGATGGATGCGGATTCCAACAGATCTAGGCGGTTGTGGATCTGTGAAGGATGGATCTGCAATTCTGAATGGTGAGCAGGGATCGAGGGATGGTTCAACGGATATGGGGTTGAAGCAGGGTGTGGATGTCGTGAGCAGTAAGATTAGGGTAGAGATGGATGAACGACTAGACAAATGTAGATCTGGAGTATTGAGAACTGAGAGATCGCGAAGGCCAGTCAGATCCAGAATAGCAGCAATTCCCCCATTGATAAAAATTGATGGTTGCGATGTTTGGCATGGAGAGAAGGACGTCGTTGTTGAGTCTTGTTGGAGATGGGACGGCGATGAAGGCGATGGGTCGATTGAATCTGCGCGGAAGCAACAGATGGATGGGATTGTGCTTTAGATAGAGACAGTCTCGAAAACTGAGAACACCACTGATGAATTGGAGGCGGCGAGGTTTTTTATTTTTTTTGGGGAAAATTTTGGGGCCAAAGCCCATATATTACTGAAAAGAAGAAATATTACAAGTAACTATTGAAAAAGAACAGACCAAACATAAGAAACAACAAAAACTTATGAGGGCCAGAAATAAAAAAAACCACAATTATACCACCCAATACATCAAAAAATTCTTGTGTATAACCAAAATGTGGTAGTAGATGCTTTGCATTTAGGACTCAGGCTGCTGACCGAGTAGATAAACCGATTGGAAGCACGCACGAGAGAAGCTCGAATAATCCCCTGGTTGCCAAAAAGACCCTCCAAGGGGAGAAAGGTCCAGCAGCGATCATCATCGTCCTCAAAAAAATACCCCCAGGGACAAATGCAGCAAGCCTGGTTGCCCCGAAGGCCATCCAGGTCAAAAACGGGATGATCCAACAGGTTAGCAAAAACCTGCCCCAATTGCACAATAACACCAATGCCTTCAGAAAGCCAACCTCCAATAAAAAAACTCCCAGCAAGAGGTTCAGAGGTATCAAAATAACATTCAGTCCAGAAAAACAGAAGGATCAAGAGAAGAAATCCTCCTAAGCAGCCCCACAGCAGCTGCCCCCTTATAGCAATTCCAACAAAGCATACCCATTTTTCCATTTCAGTAATTTCGAAAAAACAGCACTTTTAATTTTGTGGCTTAAGGTAGTAGAAGATGCAAAAACATTGCCAAACTTCCTATCATTCCTTTCTCTCCAGAGGTGATAAATAGCACATTAAATAATGAGGTAGTAAAAAGACTTTAATTTTCCTTGAATACTACTAAAGCATTCAAAGGTCTGCATAATATTAGGCCTAAACAAATGATTAGTCATACTTGGAATAAGATTAGATATTACCAAAAAAGAGAAATCACACTCAAAAAAGAGGTGAGAGATGTTCTCGTTATCTTTGTGGCATAGGGGGTAGAAGGTATCAACATTAATACCTCTAGTATTGAGCACATCCATAGTTTTTAGTCCTCCCCGCATGTCCATCCAACCAAAGGAAGAATACCTCAGACAATGATGTTTATGCCATATGAATTGATGTCAGTTACACATAGAATCATTCTTGAAAATAAAGTTATAATAATTGCTATGAGCATTGCCTTTCTCCCCATCCCAAGTGAGACATCCAGTATTATTCCCCACTACAACAATCTCGAAAAATTTCACCTGCAGAGAAGCAGAGAACTGAGAAGGCAAATACCACCCAGTTTCATTAAGAATCACAGATATCCGAGAATTATCTGGGAAGAAATTGAGGATCTCGTGCACACCAACAAAATCCTGGAGGTGAGCCCCATTGCACCAATGAACCCAGTATAAGGATATGGGAGCCTTGCTAGTAGGAGTAAAAATGAATTTATCCTTAGCTACATGAGCTACATTACAAACTTTCTTCCAAAAAGTGGTGGACTTCACAGGTGGATGTTTCCAAGGAGAAACATATTTATGAAAAACCCAAGAAGAGAGGGGGCTGCTGTAATTATATAATCTCTTAATAAGGGAGCAATGAAAACTGAATTGCATAGAGTGAATAGATGGCAGGCCAATGCCACCATAAACTTTTGGTTTGCAAGTGTTCTTCCAAGATATAAGATGCATTTTACTTGCCGTAATATTGCCAAAATAAAAGAATTTTGCACATTGTTTCTCAATTTGCTTAATAATGGTTTTAGGTATTATAGATCCTCGTATCCAATAGGCGATGGTATTCCAAATAATAAACCGTAGGAATTGCAATCTACCAGCAAAAGAAAGGGCTTTTGCTTTCCAACCAGATAGTTTGTGTGTGATAGTTTCCATTAACTTAGAGAAATCAGAAAGTTTGGGATTGTAAGGGGAGATGGGAATCCTAAGATATGCAATAGAAGTGGATGTGCAGGGGATCTTTAGGTTGGAGCTGATGACATTGGGGTTTTGACAGTTTTTGGAAATTAAAAGAGAGCTCTTCCCATAATTTACCTCAAGACCAGAAGCCACAGAAAACATTTCAATCAACCGACACAGATTCTCACAGTTTTGGATGTCAGCTTTTCCAAAAATAAGGAGGTCATCAGCATACATCATATGGGATAATCTAAATCCGTCCACCATAGGGGCTTCAAACGTTGCATCATTATCCAAAAGATAAGAAAAGGCATCCATGACTATACAGAAGAGATAGGGGCTTAAAGGGCACCCCTGTCTCAGACCAGCAGAGGAGGGAAAAACCCATGTAGAGCACTATTAATACAAACAGAAAACCAAACATCATTGATACAAGCATTGATCCATTTGATGAAGGGCGGGGGAAAAATCTTTCTGAATCATCCTAGTAATAAGGAATTCCCTCGATACACTATCAAAAGTTTTTTTAATATCCAACTTGGAACATAGCATCTTGAATTTAGTAGAGGTCCTAGAATGGAAAAGAATCTCATTAGCAAGAATAATATTGTCAGTGGATATCCGTTTATGAATGAAACCAGATTGATTTTCTTTGAAAATAAGAGGCATAACATGTTTCATCCTACCTGCCAAGATTTTTGCTATGATTTTATAAGTGGTATTGCACAAAGAAATAGGCCTAAAGTCAGACATCGCTTTAGCATGATTATTTTTGGGTATGAGTGTAATGGCTATAGCCTTAGCAGCATTGGGGATGTAGGCATTGTGGTAAAAAGACTTCACAGCTTTGCAAACCATAGGCCCAGTGACAATCTAAGAGGATTTGAAGAATTCAAAGTTAAAGCCATCCGGGCCTGGGGTAAGTTTGATGCTCCAAAGAAAACCGCCTTTTTAATTTCTGCATCTGTAAAAGGAATGGTAAGAGATAAAACATACTCAGGAGGGATGACATTACCAACCAAAAAGTGAAGTATGTCAAAAAGTACTGCCTCCTAGGAGGATTGTAGAGCCTTTGGAAATGAGAAATAGTATCTCTGACCGCCTCAGGGAAAGAGAAATTTGAATTGGACATAGCAAGGGAGATGGCAGTTCTCCTATAATTCCTCCTGAGGTGATCCTAGAATATAGAACTTTAAGATTGTCTTCTCCTTTAGATAACCATTTAATTTTAGCCCTCTTGGATACCCAAGAATACCACTGAGACGAAGCCTCAGCTAATTGAGCATTGATATTTTTCAGAGCCAAAGAAATGCTCTCATTATGGCAATCCTGATTTAACAAGCTAAGATAATCTTCTTGCTTCCTATGAAGAGAGTCCAGGTGATTGGCCACGGAATTAGAGCAAGCCCAAGATTTACCTTTGATATCTGTTTTTAGCTGTTTGAGCAAGGAGCAGAGAGCAGTAAAAGGTTGACCCTTAGGCTTCATAGAAAGATTAGAAAGCAGTAAATACCAAAAATTTTCTTAATGTAACCAAAAGTTCTTAAAAAGAAAATGGTGATGATAGTCAAACTTATCACCCAGAAAAAGAACAATGGGGCTGTGATCCGAACAAGAAGGTGATTTAATAGCATAGTGAGATCTGGGAAAAGCAGACATCCAATCCTCATTAACAAGCATACGGCCAAGCTTAATATGGATGGGAATCACAGTTCTCTGATTGTACCTGGTGTAAGTAAGCCCCACAGAAGCCAAATCATAAAGATTGGCATAAAAAATGAGAGAATTAAAATTAAACAGTTGATTTTGATATAGCACATTACCCCCCAGCTTATCAGATGGATAACGATAGTAGTTGAAATCTCCCATAATAATCCAAGGAGTCCCCATAGTGGGACAGATGCTCCTAATCTCATCCCACAGAACTTTTTTTCCTCCTGATAATTGGAGCATATACAACCGATATCAAAAAAGGGGTGTTGTTTCCATAAAGAACAGTGCCATCTATCATTTGGTTGGATATAAATTTGGGCTTAAAAACAAGTCTATCAGTAGACCATTTTAACCATATTCTGCCCGGCGAGGAGCAATGGAAGTTGTTACAGCTATCTTCGTAATCAAACACCCGATGACTATTGAGGAAGAAAGTATCAGCCAGAGAAGAATGTTGTATTCTATTTTCAAGAATACAGAGCATGTCCAGACGAAGAGAATGCACCAAGTTTTTGCAGTTGAACACTTTATTAGAGGAATTGAATCCTCTAATATTCCAAGCAGCTATAGTTGGATTGGTCATTTGGATTTAGAAGTCGGTGTGGGAGGCTTTTTTGATCCTTTACCCCTGGTGGATTTGGGTGGAGGGTTTGCGGGCATTTTAGGAATGGAATGAAGAGTAGGTTCAGTTGTGACATTAGGAGGTTCTTGGAGAGAGTTTACCACATTATCAGAGAGGGAATAACCTTGTTCTTCACAACTTTAAAGAGAATCAAATTGATTTCTAGTGGGTATAAGGGTAGTGTTTAAGGAAGTGGTTGTCACAGGCTCCAGGTGACCGATACATTCATCGGTTTGGGAGTTGAGATTAGGTATTGTGGTGTTGAGAGGGAATTCAGGAACTTTGAGAGAAGAGATAGGATTGGGAGCAATGATGCCGGATGAGGAGACGACCGCAGAAATAGGATCGACAACCTGTTGCTTGGTGCCATAGTTGGTGTTCTGGGAGTTTGTGATGTCAACCTGGGATGGGATTAAAGCCAGAGAGGAAGTGGTTATAGGCTCAGAAGTGGTGGTAGTAGAAGAATTGCTTATATTTTGTGAGGCTCCAAGAATACGGGTCTGGGAAGAGGGGCCTCGGGACGTGTTTTTCCTACGGGTATGATGAGAAGTGCTGCGACCCCGTGGAGGCTGAGTTTCTTGTTGTGGAGGTTGAGGATTTGAGGGGCAGTGTGAGGACTTATGAGCCATGAATTTACAAGTGGTGCATGAAAGAGCTCAGATGACACTAGAAAGTGCTCTGATACAACTTGAAAGTTCGTTAGGGATGTTAGGCTCTATGAACTGGCACAAAGCTAATTAAGAGACAGAGGTGAATTGGATTACTTTAATTCAAAACACAAATCAAAACCAATATCACCACAATAAAAACCAAAGTGCAGAAATTAAATGCTGAAGTAATAAAGAAAGAACACACTGGATTTATAGTGGTTCGGTCAAACCTTGACCTACGTCCACTCCTTGGAGGCACCCTTGCTTCCTTTCGTGCTCTCAGATTGTCTGGTGGGTTTGTTTTTTGTTGTCTATGAGCGTAGTGTTCTGCTTCTCTTGATCTGTTGTTAATCGTATCTTTTTTTTCCGTTCTCTCCTCATTCTTGAGACGTACTAGTGTTTTGTCCGCGGTTTCACTCTTGTGATTTCTAGCAGCTTCCAGTGTCCGCTTCGGAACTGGATACACTTTTTTTCTTCTCGCTCTGTTTGTGTGGGTACTTCTATCGGTAAGCACCTCCTTCTCTTTGTGTAGTACTCGCTGCTTTGCTTTCTCTTTTGGACTGCTTAGTGAATCGTGGTTAATCGAATAGGTACCCATTTCCATTCTTATTTCGTTGTCCTAACTGATGATCATTCCTTTTTAAATTATCCAATGTGTTCTTAGACTTATTGATAATGTTTGGTTTGAGAGGCTGTGCCTGTTTTCATTGGAAATCCTTTTTGTGTTTTATTAAAATGGCTCTAAAGCGTTTCTATTCCTTATCCCTAGGAAATGATTTTTTCTCTCATATCTGTTTCTGATGTTGTGTTTTTAGGAGCTCTATCCTTTCGCGGCTGGGGTTTGTTGGGTATTTGCGTAAGGTTATTCTCCTATTTCAGTATTTGCCTCCAAAATTTGTTTTACCCGTCTGGTTGTTGTTGATGCTGTTTATACTTGTGCTCTGTAGGTAATTTTCCTAGGATTGATCTTATCCTTAGTGTGATATTTTATCCATTTATGTACTTCTACCACCTATTCATTTCCCGAACTTTATTGCTCGTATGTCTTCCTATTTAATGATGTTCGTTACTTTTTTTGTTCACTTCTATATAATCCAATATGAATTGTTAAGGCTCTAACCCTATGCACTATTGTGTGAATCAATGCTTTTATTTGTGGGTATTGTTAGTTAAAGTATTTCTTATTTTCTCTTGGCTTTTAC
Source organism: Dendrobium catenatum (assembly GCF_001605985.2). Classification (NCBI taxonomy): domain Eukaryota; kingdom Viridiplantae; phylum Streptophyta; class Magnoliopsida; order Asparagales; family Orchidaceae; genus Dendrobium; species Dendrobium catenatum. The sequence goes on from NW_021319487.1 coordinate 300,303, forward strand.
GATCTGTCGGCTTTTTTCAGTTTAGCTGACATTTCTAGGTTCCACGATCGTAGTCAGTAGCTCAATCTTAGATACCCAGGCTCAAGATTGAGTTGGATTTTTTTGGTCGTGGAGTCTAGTTTGTGTATAATTTTTTTCCTTTTCTGTGAGTCTGTTTGTATTTGGTTCTGCTTATATGATGTTTGTTAATCTTGTATAGATTCTGATTGATTCCCTAAATAGTTTTTTTATTTTTTGGTTTTGGGTAAGCATAGTCGTCTACGTACTGCAAGTATTTATATTCATGTACTTGTGAACTCGATGTGCCATGGAATATAGCATGTTAGACGTTTTCGGTCCTAATTAAGGGCATTCATGTTATATTTGTGTGCACCTCTGGGGTTTGGGTTTGTCAGTTGTTATCGTGGCCGTTGTGTTCGTGTGCTGGATGGTCTTCTAATTTCTTAGAATACATTCTTAACTCGCGCATAATCATATGGTAGTATTCTATTTATGTCTATAGAAATTTTCTTGCGCAGGTAGCTTGTATACACTATTGTCCAGGGCGGATTTGTAATGCTCAATTGGATTATGGCTTAATTGTGATTCTATGTATTATTTTGTGTAATTAGATTTTTAGATGTTTGCTACTGTATTTGATACTGTATTATCATCGTTCGTGTCGCTTTTTTTGCTGTAATGAGTCTCTAGGTCGTTGGAATGTGTCTAGTACGTATTTTACTTTGGTCGTCCTATCATTGTGTTCCTGTGCGGTTCATCGGGTTTATTATCTAGTGGTTACGATGAATCGTGTGTTTGATCTTAATCTCGGCCGTGGGGTGTTACATGCGGTGTGTTCCGGTGCCAGACGATGTAACCAAATTTTCTTCTGAATTGTCCCACAATTTTTTCTCGAGCTGATGATAGTCTTAATTTGTGTTGTAGGTCTGATTGTTTTTGTTCTAGTGTTTGAACGATGATTAGATCGATCGTGGATGATTTTTTGATCTCGCGGGCATCTTTGCTATTTTTTTGTATGTTTCATGTTGAATTTTGCTTCTGTTTTTATGTTTAGTGGACTGTTCTTGACGTTGGTAATGTCTTATTTCCTAGCAATTGTAGCTTTTTTCTTGTTGGTGGATAAACTTGAAGAGGAGCTCTAACGGGGTGTGTTGAGGAAAAGGGTGTGATGGGTGAGAGAGGTGTGAGAGAGTCTTTGTGTGTCCTAGGGCTTGCATCAAGGGAGTTTTGATTGGCGGTATTGTTTCCACTTACGGTGTTGTCTGTTCTCTTGTGGGCTAGCTTGCGCACCTGAATATCGTTCGGGGATCTCAGATTGCTTGTTTCGTAGTGATTTTGAGTTTGACCTTAACTGAGTTAGTGATGATTTTCTTTTGTTTCTTGTGTCAGTGAAGACCCTGACGTACTCCGTCTACTGTTCAGGATTTGGTGGATGAAGTGATTTTGTTGTTGATGTGCTTTATTGGGTGTCCGCCTAGCTCGGGAGCGCTTTCTATAAGTGTAGTGAGAACTTGTGTGTTAGTGTCAATACTTTGTTAGTGTT
>NW_021319487.1:301945-308900 GCF_001605985.2 Dendrobium catenatum
CCGTCGGAAAGCTGCCGGAATTTTTTGTTGGAAATAAGACGTCATAAACCGCCGGAAAGCCGCCGGAAAATTGACCGCCGGAAAGCCGCCGGAAAATTCCGCCGGTAATAAGTGATTTTCCTGTAGTGATCATCCAGGATGATATGCATATCGTTCTATACAATCAGTACAAATTCAGCTCATCAGCTCGAGAAGATTTGGGACAATCAGAAGAAAATTGGTTACAACGGTCTGGCCGATATCACGATCGTCCCGGCCGATTAGTTTAAAACCGATTTCAATCGTCCTGATCATCGCCCGGAATCAATGCTGGCCGATGTAAATCGTCTTGGACATCATCCCGGCCGATCCTACGATCATCCCGGACGATGTGATCGTATCAATCAGCCATTAATGCTTTCCAAATATACCAGATCAAATTAGGCATAATTGAGTTAGATCGTCCTGGACGATGTGTATATCGTCCTCGCCGATTTCCTAAAATAAAGAATACCTAATTTGATTATGGCGGTTTATTGTTTCTGAATTGAGCCTATCGCCCTGGCCGATTAACATATGACGGTTGCCTTAATGAGGATGCATTAATTAGGGTTTCTGTTTTTGGACAGATAGTCCAGGACGATATAAATATCGTCCCGGATGATGTTACCAAAAATAAAAATCTTTAGGGAATAATAGAAAATCTTTCAAGTTATAAATCATCAGGTGTCAAACCAAATACAACAGACTCAAGAAAGGAAAAATTGTACAAACTGACTCAGACCTAGTCTACTCAATCTTGAGCTGGTTCTAAATTGCAGTCTGATCGTGTGGACCTGAAATGTCAGTACAAAAGGCAGTCGTAGAGAAATAAGAATATTTACTATCATCAAAATCATAAAGCATAGATCCACAATAGTGCAAGGGTTAGGCTTCCATTCATATTGGATTTTGAGGTGAAAGACAACATCTTCAATGGAGATGGGAATCGTTTCGGGAAAGTCATAGGTGGTAGATACTTGGATACAAATCCTGGCATAAGTCAGCCTGGATTTCGCAGCAGTTAACGCATCAACAACGAGAGGAGTACCAATTTTGGAGGCTATTTTGGAGATACCTTCTGAATTCCAACAAACCAGGGGAAGGTCAAGGATCCTAACCCAAATCGGAACCGTTGAAAAATTTTCACGGGTAGGTTGAAAGGTTTTAGACCATTTTTGAAAAACAAAAGGCTTTCCATGAAAAAACCAAGCACCCTTACTCCAAACCATTTCATAGTCTTCAGCATTGGAAATTTAAAAAGGATGAATCCATCACTTAGGGCAATAAGATGGAATGTACCTTTGAGTTTCCAGATTCTCATAGCAGTGGAAAGCAAAGCTTCGTAATAGGGTTGCTTACCGATAGAGTACCCAACGAGCGAAAGTTTCCGTTCCGAAGCGGCTGCAGCTGTGAAATCCTTGTTGAAGGGAACAATAACCTTAGGAGTCTCAATGAGAGAGACGGGAAGAGATTCCGTTAAAGGATCAAGAGAAGCAGCAATAGTAGACCACAGACAATCTAGAGCCGAAGGAGCAGTGGGTTTTGAGGAAGAGGGAGGAATGAGTGGAGGAAAGGATTGGGGGGATAAAGAGTCCATGGGTGGACAAGCGAAAGGGCCTCCCGGCGAAGGCCGGAGGCCAGTCAGCAGGTGTCGGAGGTCAAGAACAGTAGGCGGCTAGGGCACCACGCTCTGCGGCGAGGTCTTGTGATGCACAAAATTTGATCGTATGGAGGAGGGGAAATTATTAGGTCTGATCATCTGATATAGAGATACATTTGGATTTGTCTTTGTCTACAGTTAAAGCACAGTCAAAGCGCAATTATTATAGTAGTTGTGCTTTGACTATGCTTTTACTGTAAACAGAGAGAAATTCGAATGTATCTCCCTGACAAGTAATCGGACATAATAATTTGCCATGGAGAGAGGCTGATAACATGCTGGACTTTGGGCTAATTTTTAAAGTATAATTAGTAAATAATTTATGTGATTAATCCTAAGTTTAACGGGAGTTTGGCAGCTGACTAAACTAGCCGTTAGGATCACAAAAAAAAAAAAAAAACTTAATGTTTATATTATTTATATTATTTTACAACTATAAGATTGATCTGATAATGACAATTTTCATAAGATTTTATAATTTTGTAATAATAGTACATCACTAGTGTGTTATCAAATCAAATTATCATGCCAGGCATCAGAATTCATTTGGTCCTTAGAGTGTCGTTGTTAGAATTTTCTGTGAAGGTTTTTATTGGATATTATTGGAGGTAAAATTTTTAAGTGATTTGCATAGTTGAACTTCATATGGATGGGATTGCGCTCTTTAGATGGAGGTAGTCTCGAAAATTGAGACACGACTGATGATTGGAGGCAGCGAGGTTTGCTAATGCACAAAATTTGGTCTTGTTGTGGAGGAGAAATAATTCTGTGTAGAGTCCGGATAAGAAGAATCATTCGAAATATACAACAACAACAACATCAAGCCTTTATCCCACTACGTGGGGTCGGCTACATGAATCCTTTTTCTCCATTGTGTCCTATTAAAAGTCAAATTCTCATTTAAATCTAATAAAGAATTATTCGGAATATGAGTATATATATTTTGCAGAAATAATGTATAAAAATTTCGTATACAATGTATACAATTGTACATATAGTATGCACACTCACATGTTCGGATGATTTTTCTAGTTCGGTTTCTGCACAGACTAATTTCTCATGGAGGCTGAACTTTCGGCAAATTTTTAGAGGACAAAATTTTAAACTTGGTATTATTAAAATTTTAATTATGCAAAAAGTATTGGAAAAAAAAATTAAAAATAGGCAAATTGTTCATTAAATGAGCAATTTGTTGCTGACTCAGATTTGCAGAGTCATGTGTCACTTGTTCGACTAACCGGCGATTTATTTAAAAAAAAACCACTATTATAAATTGCAAGTTAAATGTACGACTTGTTATAGTAAAATTTAAAAAAAAAAAAATATTTAGTTCGACTATCTGCAAGAAATTTAAGATAAAAATAATGTAATTGTTATATCACGATGATGGGTATGGAAAGCCGGAGAACAGTGGGTGTTCTTTCCCTTCGAGTGCCTAATTATCCTCTTTTTTGCTTTATTTTGCTTTCATAATATGCTGGGTTTTTTATTTTTCCTAATATCTCGTAATATTATCTTAACAGATATTTCTTGGTTTAATGTTTTTTATAAATTGCTAAATATTTTTATTATCTTAAAGGTTTTTTATAAATTGTTAAATAGTTTGTTAAATAAAAAATGCTTCATTAAATAAAAAATTTCTTCCCAAATTATACGAAGAGAATATGTTTTTCAATTTTTTTTTGCTAAATGATTTTTTTTATAAATTTTGTGTGTTTGCTCTCTTTATTAAGGCATCATCAATATAATATGTTTGAAATATTAACTTTCTTTCTAATTTTGGTGGGAAACCTCTCTCTCTCTCTTACCACATGATCAATACGATGCTTCAGAATTATAAAATATATTTCTAATTTTAGAGGGAGATCTGAACAGTTTTTATGAAAAAAAAAAAATGTTGCAGGATTTTCTCACATACAGAAAGTAAGTAATAAGCTCGTTTTTGCCATTGTATTAAATATATTAAATTTTCTGAGTGGGTAAGTTCATAGAATCAATGCCATTTTATTAAATAAAATTGCAGTTTATATAAAAAAAATAGCTGCAAGACTCAATCACCATCATTAAACGTATTACATAATCGTAAGAAGCTCGTTTTTACCAATTTATTAAGTATATTATATCATTGAGTCTCATGAGCTCGTTTTTGCTTATTTAATATATAAACGGTAGTATGTAAATCTTTTTAGAGTAACTTAAAGTAGAAAGTCGTTCGTTTAATGTACAACTTGTAAGATTAATTTTTTTTTAAATAAGTCGCTCGTTAGTTTGGTGACTGACACATGACTCAACAAGTCTGAGCCAGTAGTAAGTCATCCATTTGATGAGAAAATTTGACTACTTTTAAATTTATTTTTTTCAATACTTATTTACATAATTAAAGTTTTAATAATGCCTAATTTAAAAAATTAGTCGATTTTTAAGTATCACTAGTAAATAATTTGTGCGATTAAGTATGTAAAAAAAATTAAAAATAGACATAGTCGTCCGTTGAACGGGTAACTAACAGCTAACTAAGTTTTGCTGACTCAGCTTGCCATTATGATCATAAAAGAGAGTTTAATATAAGTTGTCCCTTGCATGTGTGACTTACAATTATTTTCTTTTTTAAATTTAATTTTATATTATTTATATTATTGTACAACTATAAGATATTGACTTGATAGTGATATTTTCTATTTGTATTTATCATCTATAATAAAGATAAGATTTTGTAATTTTGTAATAATAATGCATCACTTGTGTGTTATCAAATTAATTTATCATGACCGAGCATCATAATTCATGTGGTCCTATAGAGCATCAGTGATGGGGTGTAATGCTGAGTGAAAGAAGCATTGGAAACTGATGTCATTGTTAGAATTTTCTGTAAAGGTCTTTATTGGATATTATTGAAGGAAAAATTTGAAGAGATTTGTATAGTTGAACTTCAGCTATTTAAAGGAGTTGTTGTAGCATTGGAGGTGAACATTGAGTGTAGTTTCCTGTTGCAGCTTGTTTTGTTTTGTTTGTTTTTTATTTTTTTGAAAAAAGGGGTATCGATTTTATTATCACACTTCATGATCTATATTGAAAGAATTATATTTAATTAGAGCTTACCAATGAATAGCAAAAGAAACATGATTGCAATTTTATTTTGTATGACACTTAGTTCCCATCTTTTGGCTGGTGTATTGCTCTAATACCTATTTATAACAAACTGAACTCTTAACTATTGAGATATTGTATGCTTTGGCCTAATAACCTCATGACTTTGACCAGTTGTTGTAACTTCCCTAGTTGGTCACCCATCCCAAAATTGCTCCTAGATGAAGATGCTTAACTGCGGAGTTTCATAATAAAATTTCAACCATTACATTGAAAGGTGCCTCAATGTTTAAGAGTTAAGTTTTTTTTTTTTACTTAAGGGGTTTCACACTTATCTTGCCTTCTATTCTACATAATGCATTGGAAGGATAATGAGAAGTCTAATGGTATACCGACAAAGGAGTTTGTGAACATATTTAGCAGATGAATGCATGAGCATATGTTAAGGTGTTCTGACAATTCGCTTAAGCAACTGAAAGGGCTAATGAGACATTCAGATGTTGCAAGCATGTATGGACAGAAGACATGAATAATGTACTTTAGCATTTGCATGCAAATGCGATGAAGGTAGAGGATAGTAAAACTGGAAGTTTCCTAAATGCTGAGGTTGAAATATGTGGAATGTAAATACTTTGAGTAAGATTATCACCTTGTTGGGGCTTACTTTCATGAGGTATGCTGTACGTGAAAGTAAAGGTTGGACTTTGAATGTTATTCAACGGCCACCTTGTGATCAAGAAGATCTCATTTTTTACCAACTTTGAGATCCAGCTAATGAAGCTTTTATTTCAGACTTATATAATTAAAGAATGAAGAAGTTTTAGTTTAGAGGTAAGCGAAGGAAGTTTTTAAACCAAGTTTTTAGCAAGATTTGAAATACAAGTTTCAATTTTACTTTGCATGTTGTCCTACACAAACTCAACTCCAGGCATGTATACGCCAGCTACCAAGGGAGGAGTGATAGTGTAACCACCTTTATGTTATTTTTAAGGTTTGTTATTTTTTGAACCTTGAACAGTTTGTCAACGATTATTGTAGAATCAACTTATGAGAGGATATTTTACTTTATTACCTCAAGTATCTACAAATGTTATTTAGTTCCTCTTACAAGCCATCAAGTTGAGTGTTTTTAAAAATGACAGTTGATTTTATGTTAAGGTTCGAGCAATGAAGCTTACGTATTTAACTTTTTTAAAAAATAAAGATCTAAGAAAACATGCTGATAAGAATTTGTAAACTGATAAGAAATTACACTATGATAAAGATTACTACATGACACTATCAATTAGAAGAAAATGTAATATAACAATGAAGGGTCATACCAGCAACTACAAAAAAAAAAAATCTACTTTAATGATTCTTCTTTGTCATGCACGATATGACATTCATATTGGGGATGTAGTATTGTTGTGCCTGAAGAGGTCTATCTCTTAGTTCATGGTACTCAACTGAAAGTTCGTTAGGGATGTTAAGCCCTATAGAACTGGCCCAAGGCTAACCAAGAGGAGGGGGGTGAATTGGTATTTAAAAAAATTCTTTAGGCAAAGCACGAATACAAACCAAATCGCCACAAAAAAATAAGTGCAGAAGAAAATAAATGCGGAAGCAGTGAAAAAATAAGAACACAAGGGTTTATAGTGGTTCGGTCAACTCGACCTACATCCACTCCCTGGAGGCGCCCTCCGAGTATTGCACTACAATCATGACTCTCCTTTAGCCCCCACAGCTAGGCGGAGAAGCCTTTACAAACACCTCTTTTTGCCACACCCGACAAGGCAGAGAACCTTCCTCCTTTTGCTTCCTTCTGAAGCAGGCAAAGAACCTCGATTGCTTGCTGGAACTTACCTCTCCCAACCCTTCCAAGGACAAGAGACTCTAGGGAAGAAGAAGTGGAATAATGCTTGGAGCAACCCTTGTGAATCCCCTCACAAGCTCCCCCTCACAAGATCCTCTCTCCCTCTCTCTCTCTCCTTTAGGTTTTTTTAGGTCAAGACAGCAGCCAAGGATATTCAAAAATGTTGAACAAGAGCTCTTAAATAGAAGAGCTTCAAAGGAGCTCATTAATTTCAAGTTGCCGACTATATTGTCTAGGACAATATGTAAATCGTCTTGGCTGATCAGTACAAATCCCATGAGATAGGCCAGAGCATCGCCCTGAATGCAAACTGGACGATTGAAAATTGGCTT
>NW_021319487.1:309076-316639 GCF_001605985.2 Dendrobium catenatum
TGAGTAAAAATAGAAATTCTAAGTCTCTCAAGTGTGTATGTGTGTGTATGGTTACTTTGCATTAGTCACACCAAAGATTATAATTGACTCAAGAGGGGAAAAATAAAATTACAGACTGACTCAACCCTAATCTACCCCATCTTGAGCTGGCTCCATTTTTCCGTCCGATCTTTGATTCCAAAAAAGTTAGTAGTAAAAGACAGTCCAAGTAAAGTAAAAGTGTTTTCCAATCATCAAAACATAGTTCATAGACCTGAATTTGCAACAATCTCCCCATTTTTTATGATGGCAAAATACTATACAAAAAATTTAAAAAATAGCAGTGTAACATACGGAATCGAAAGTGCAAGAAACATCCTAAAACTACTCCCCCTTTTTGACATATCAAAAAGGAGGGAACCAATAACAAAAGCAAACCACAACACATATATATATTTTTTACCAAGGCATGAAGATGATGTAGTATTCCATGTGATTGATTTTAAAAACTTATGAGTTAATGAGTTAACAACATCAATAATCTAAAGAACGGTAGAATATCCGATCATGATTACCCTTAGCTCAGACTTTCTCTTAGGGTAGAATCGTCTTTTGAAATCAATGACCTAACTCAAAAAATCAATTGGATATGAGGAACAAGAATCCATTCATTACTTGGTTTAAGAAAAAAATATCTTATAGAATAATGAATCAAAGTAAATTTATCACAATCTCAAACCAATCGAAATCAAGCCTTTGATACATGAAAACTTCTAAGTTTTTAAAATATTTGAAAAGAGAGAGGAGCTTGCTTTTTAGTGGGCTCATTTTATGCCTCTTGTCAATTGATTGGTGCTTGTGCATATCTTTTACTTTTTGATATATAATTTTTTAATTTGGCGTCATTGCGCATCTTTTGTTGGCATCATTGACCAAATTTTTTTAATTTTTGCAAGCTCCATTCTCTTTTATAACTCTTTAAAAGTTCTTAGTTGTGAATATATCTTCTAAATATTAGAGAATAGTGGCTCTCTCTCTAACATAGAGAAGAACTATTCACAAAATAGAATCAATTAACCAATGACAAGAGAAACGAGGAATCTTGACGTGACAAAAAGACTTTAAGCATTCTAAATATAAGATAGATTTGCTTAAGCGAATTTAGAAAGGATCTAAATTTCATACACAATCTTTAATTTGAAATAAATTTTTTATTAGAAAAGAAAACTATCCCACTAAAATAGGTTAGAGAAGGAGACACAATCAACGAAATATTCTTACCATCTAACAGATTAAGAGATGTAAAACATTTACTACAAATTCTCAAAAGCAAAGACAAGTCATATGATATCATATCAGCGATGATTTTTGAAAGCTAAAAAGAAAGCAAGCCAAATAAAAAAAGAAAAGAAAACAATGTGCAAAAAGGAAAAATAATTAAAAACCAAATAAAGCAAATAAAAGATCAAGTTTATGCAGTTATGTCAATCACACCCAATCTGGTCCTTAAAGAGCTAAAAGTGTCAAAGGCCAGTGGTTTAGTAAAGATGTCAGCCAGTTGATTTTCAGTTGTCACATGGTGTAGCTCAATGTCTCCCATAGTCACATGGTCTCTAATGAAGTGATGCCTAATGTCAATATACTTAGTCCTTGAATGTTGGATAGGATTCTTAGAGATGCATATGACACTAGTGTTATCATAAAAGATTGAGATGGTCCCTACAGGTAATCCTAAATCCAATACCTGTTGTTTCAACCAAAGGACTTGGGCCACATAACTTTCAAGAGAAATGTACTTAGCTTCAATAATGGAAAGTACAACAGAATTTTGCTTCCTACTAGACCATGAGACCAAAGATTATCCTATGAATTGATAAGTCCATGAAGTAATTTTTCTATTAATCTTGCATCCTGCAAAATCAGAGACAGAAAATCCAATAATCTCAAAAGAAGTGTTATGTCTAGGATACCAAATCCCGAAGCTTTGGGTTCCCAAAAGATATCTAAAAATTCTCTTAACAGCAATCAGGTGGGATTCCTTAGGGTCGTCTTGAAATCTAGCACAAAGGCAAACACTAAACATTATGTCGGGTCAGCTCGCAGTCAAGTAGAGTAAAGATCCAATCATGCCTCTGTACTTCTTCTGATCAACAAACTTACCACTTGGGTCCTTATCCAATGGAACACTAGAAGTCATAGGAGTATTGATTGGCTTAGATTTATCCATCTCATACTTCTTCAAAATGTCCTTTATGTATTTTGTTTGATTAAGAAAGGTTCCATCATCCAATTGTTTTATGCTAAACCCCAAAAAATAGGACAACTCTCCCATCATACTCATCTCAAACTCTCTACTCATTATTTTAGAGAACTCATCATAAAGTTTTTTATTAGGAGATCCAAAGAGTATATCATCCACATAAATCTAAACAATGAGTAAATCATCTCCAATTTTTCTAAGAAAAAGGGTGGTGTCTACGCTCCCCTTAACAAACTCCCTTTCTAGTAAAAATGTGATAAGCCTCTCATACCATGTTCTTGGTGCCTGCTTTAAACCATACAAAGCCTTTTTTAATTTAAAATATGATTTGGAAATTGGGAACTCTCAAAACCTTGGGGTTGTTCTACAAACACATCCACTTTTGTTTCCTTATTTAAAAAGACACTCTTGACATCCATTTGATAAAGCTTAAATCCTTTATAACAAGCAAAGGCTAATAGCACTCTAATGGCTTCCAATCTTGCTACAGAGGCAAATGTCTCCTTAAAATCTATCCCTTCTATTTGGTTATACCCCTTAGCCACCAATATTTCTTTATTCCTAACCACCACTCCTGAATCATTCACCTTGTTCTTAAAGACCCACTTTGTCTAAACTACACTTTGTCCCTTTGGTCTTTCTACAAGCTCCCAAACTTCATTCCTAACGAATTGGTTCAACTCCTCCTGCATGGCTAAAATCCAAAACTCATCTATAAGGGCTTGGTTTATGTTGGTGGGTTCAATAATTGAGATAAAGACAGAATGGTTCACCTCCTTCCTAAGTCCATGTCTAGTCTTAACTCCATTATAAGGGTCTCCTAAGATCAAATCCTTGGGGTGACTTATAGAGTATCTCTAATCTCTAAGTAAGGTCTGAGAAGGTCCAACCCTTTCCTCCAGATCTAAATTTTTTACTCCTTGGGTGACATCTCCTACTCCTATGTTTTGGTGACCTACTTCCTTCTCCAAATTTTCTACTCCACTAGTACATCTCTCCAATATCATCATCATCCTCAACTCCATGCTTTTTAGGATCAGACTCATCAAATACTACATGGGTAGTCTCTTCCACCACTAAAGCTCTATTATTAAACACCCTAAAAGACTTCCCAGCACTAGAATATCCCAAGAATACTCCTTCATCAGATTTAGGATCAAATTTTCCCAAGTGAGACTTCCCATTATTGTGAATGAAAACCTTACAACCAAATACATGAAGGTGGGAAAGATTGGGTGTCCTACCCTTAAGGATATAATAGGATGTCTTTTCTAATTTGGCTTTAACGTTCACCCTATTCAACACATAACAAGATGTGTTAGCCACTCAGCCCAAAAGTATTTTGGAAGTGAATACTCAGCAAGTATGGATCTAGCGGCTTCCATCAAGGTCCGGTTCTTCCTTTCAGCTATCCCGTTCTGCTGAGGGGTCCTAGGAGCTGAGAAATTATGGCTAATCCCCTTGTCCTCACAAAAATCTCCAAATTTTTCATTCTCAAACTCTCCCTCATGATCACTATGGATGGTCAAGATCTCACAACCTAGCTTTTTATGAATCCAAGTAGAAAATATTTTAAACTCCTCAAAAGACTCATTTTTATGTGTAAGAAATCTAGTCCAAATGAACCTTGAGTAGTCATCAACAATAACAAAACCATAGACCTTCCCTCCCAAGATGGCAGTGCTAATGGGTCCAAACAAATTCATGTGCAATACTTCTAAAGGTCTAGAGGTGCTAATTTCCTTAGTGGGGTGAAAGGTGGAGTGGACTTGCTTTCCTAGTTGACACGCATCACAATGGTGGTCTTTTAAAAACTTGAGTTTGGGGACACCTCTAACTAGGTCTTTTTGGGTCACTTTCCTAAGTGTTTTCATACTTGCATGACATAGTCTCCGGTGGCATAACCATGAATCATCAATCACTATTTTTAAACAAAATGAAGCAGCACATTCAATATTATTTAAATCAAGCATGTAGACGTTGTTGATCCTCTTTCTCTGCAAAATAGTGTTGTTACTTAAACTTACAATGCATGAATTTGCAAAGAATTACACGATGAAGCCTTTGTCACAGAGTTGACTGATGCTGAGTAGATTGTTCTTCAATCCATCTACAAGCAAAATATTTTCAATCACAAGGTTCTTGGAATTATCAATTATACCTGCGCCTACCACCTTCTTGGTGGTGTTGTCTCCAAGAGTAACCTTGCCTTCAGTCCTGGACTCCAGCGAAACAAATTGATTGGCATCACCAGTCATATGTCGAGAGCAACTGCTATCTAAGTACCACATACTCTCACAAGGTCTTTTGTGAGAGTCCACCTAGAAAATTATCAAATGTTAGATTTAGGAAACCAAGCAGGTTTGGGTTCATTCTTATGAAGAGTAGAATGCAATGCATGTGTGGTATGCTGTGAATCATGCACCTTGGGTCTCCACACCCAATGTACTATAGTGAACAGTTCAAGTGTGTGAGATGTGTCCTAAGATGCCACATGAAAAATATCTAACTCCAGGAAAAGAGTTTCTTAAATGGTTCGAGTTATAATGCTCCATCCTAGGTTTTGGCTTTTGATCAAAAGTAGGTGTCATCCTAGTTTTCTTATATGCATCTACCTCATTTTGAATCTTCAAATTTGTACTTTTTAAGACTTTATTCTCAATCCTCAAGTTTTCTCCATCTCTTTAGACTTCTTAAAATCAGATTCAAGGGAGGTGTGTGTGACTTTTAGTGACTCATGCTCTTCAATTAATTCACAATGTTTTTTGTTTAACTCATCAAATTCATCAAGTAGAGCCATATGATTTGAATCAATTGTAGAATGATCTTTAGTCATAATTGCATGCTCTTTTTGTAACACAAAAAATTCTAATTTTAAGCTTGCATGTGTTTTCTTAAGTTTCCTATATGATGCATGAATTTTTTTCAGAAATTTTAAGAAGTTGATCATAGGAAAGTTCACATACATCTTCTTGATCGAGATGATCGTCTGCCATCAAGCACAATTTTGTTGTCTCATCTTCTGGTTCCGTCTCCGATGAATCTGATGCAGAATCCGCCCAAAACACCTTTTGGAGTCTTTTCTTGTCCTTCATGAACTTGGGTTTTTCCTCACCCTTTCCTTTGCTTGAGTGATCTTAAAGTGTAGGACAGTTGGCTTTCACATGTCCAGGCTTCCTGCATTTATAATAAATAACATCAGAAGATCCTTTAGAATATTTGTTATCCTTACCTTTTCTCTAATGATGCTTTTTCTTCTTCCTTAGAAAGTTTATGAATTGCCTTGAGATGAAGGCAATTTCATTGCTCTCAGACTTGGAAGAATCAGAGTTAGATTTGTGTGCCTTTAGTGCCACCATTTTCTTTTTTTTTTCTCACATGCATTAAGATTTCTTTGATTCACCCCTTGCTCGTAAGTAATGAGTGAGCCAAGTAAGTTTTCAATCGAATACGTGTTCAAATCCTTAGATTCAGTTATAGCAGTAATTTTTTCATCAAAAGAGGAAGGCAAGCATCGTAAAATCTTGTTTACTTTTTCAAAATTCGAAAGCTCTCTTCCTAAGGCATGCAAGAAAGTAATAATCTAAGTAAATCTCGTATACATTTCAGAAATTGATTCATGAGGTTTCATACAAAAAAGTTTACAGTCATGCAACAGAATGTTCAAACAGGATTGTTTAACTTCATTAGTGCCTTCATAAGTGATACACAATTTATCCCAAATTTCTTTACCAGTTTTGCAAGTGGAAACATACATGTAGTCTTTTGATTTTAAAGCACAGAAAAAAATAATTAAGATATTTTGCATTCAATTGAGCCAAATCTGTATCATTTAAAGTCCATTCAGTAGAAGGAAGTGGAACTGTAATGTCGTTAAGTTTACCAGTTGGAGGTGTGTAACCATCCGTAACAAGCATCCACATGTGATAATCAGTAGATTGTGAAAACGTAGACAAATGGGTTTTTCAAAAATCAAATGAGATATTATCAAATAAAGGTGGTCGGGTAATAGAATACCCTTCCGGTGTATTACAATTCCCAAAGTTAGCCATGGATCTAAATTCAAAAAGTTTTCAAACTTAGTTTTTATGAATCTCGCTCTGATACCACTTGAAAGTTCTTTAGGGATGTTAAGCCCTATAGAACTGGCCCAAGGATAACCAAGAGGGTGGTGAATTGGTATTTAAAAAAATTCTTTAGGCAAAGCACGAATAAAAACCAAATCACCACAAAAAAATAAGTGCAGAAGAAAATAAATGCAGAAGCAGTGAAAAAATAAGAACACAAGAATTTATAGTGGCTCGATCAACTCGACCTACGTCCACTCCCCAGAGGCGCCATCCGAGTATTGCACTACAATCGTGACTCTCCTTTAGCCCCCACAGTTAGGCGGAGAAGCCTTTACAAACACCTCTTTTTCCACACCCGGCAATACAAAGAACCTTCCTCCTTTTGCTTCCTCCTGAAGCAGGCATAGAACCTCGATCGCTTGCTGGAACTTACCTCTCCCAACCCTTCTAAGGACAAGAGAATCTAGGGAAGAAAAAGTGGAACAATGCTTGGAGCAACCCTTATGTATCCCCTCACAAGCTCCCCCTCACAAGATCCTCTCTCTCTCTCTCCCTCTCTCTCTCTCTCCTTTAGGTTTTCTTAGGTCAAGATAGCAGCCAAGGATATTCAATGTTGACCTCGATTTTGCCCAGACTCTTGGTCAAAGAGGTTGACTTGGTCAAATTGACCAAGCTAGACCCCATGACCCTCTTCAATGGGTTCAGTGAGACGAGTCGAGTCTGTTGAACCTTAACTCAGACCCTAGGTCAACCTAGTTGACCAAGTCAACCAGGGTTGACCAATTTGGACCCTTTAAGCCTAAAATCAATTTTAAATTAATTTTATGGATTCCATGGCTTGATCTCACCTCCCCTTTGACTCTCTTGACTGATTTGACCAGGTCAAAGTTTGACTTGGTAAAATCGAGTCTTAAATAGGTCATAATAGCCTATTTTGATGGAATTAATGGCTTTTATTACATGAGAACTCCTCCCTTCATTTTGAATTTGATTCCACGGCCTCATGAGGCTATTTTCCCTCCTAATTAACCCCTGATTTAATCTTGGTCGTTCACCTTAGGTCTAGGGCGCTTAAATAAGAGAAATTTAGTCCAATTAGGTATCTTTTTGCTCTCCCTCTCTCTAGAGACCACCTCAGGCCTTGAAACTTTGGGAGAGCACTCCCACTACCTCCCTTCATCTTCCCCGACCAGATCCCGGTGTCCTAGGCCCGCCGGCGGCGAGAACTCCGGCGAAACCGAAGCCACGAAACTT
>NW_021319487.1:317453-319907 GCF_001605985.2 Dendrobium catenatum
TTATTATTATTATTATTATTATTAATATTATCTTTATTTTTATTTCCATCATTATTGTTATTATCATTTTTTTGTCATTATTTATTTTATTATTATTATTATTCAAATTATTTTAAGTTATTTCAAAATTACCTTTTAAGGGCATTAAAATTCAAAAATCTATAACTTTTTCGTTTTCAATCCGCTGTCGACGCACAACATCTTGTTTTGATCGTATTTAGATTCTGCACACTTTAAAATTGGTTTTACTCAAGGATTTTTTATTTGTCTACAGTTGTTTTAAAAACAGCCAATAGCACTATTTTTTAAATAATATTTAATTATCGTATGTAAACTTCGGAAATGCGTAACTTTCTTGTTTTAAGTCGGATTTCGATGCACAGCACCTTTTTGTTCGTATTTGAATTCTGTACAGTCTAGAGTTGATTTTGCTCAGAAGTATTGGGTCTGTCAGTGATTATTTTCAAAAATAGCAAAACAGTACTATTTTAAAAATATCCTATAATTATATTTAAACTTCGGAAAATCATATCTTCGTCGTTTTAAATCGGATTTTTGTGTATAACCTCTCGATCTTTTCAGAAAAATGTGGATTTTGTTTTGAAGCTATTTCCAGACACTGATTTTGGCTGTTTTGGCAGATCAATGTTTGAATTTAATTATTTGAGTATTTTTTATATTGAACATTGATTATAACAATTATTTTCAGGATACAAACTATTTTCATATCGTTTTGAGGTCTCGATTGGGTGGTCGGTGGGTCTCCCTATATTTATGTACTACAAACTGATTTAGTTTTAATTATACTATTATCCAAAATTTATATATCTATAAGTATTTTGAATTATTTTGAAATTACTTATATTTTTAAATCCTAATTTTGGGAGATCCGCTATTTCATGAAACTTTAAACTTGGCTTCTATATGTGAACGGTAATCATGAGGGAGTGGGTTAGTGAATGGTTGAGTCTCAATCATTCACTAATCCTTTCTTTAGGTCTCTTTACTTTCTTATTATTCGTAGTTTGCATGTGTAGGTTGCACCACGAGCACTTAGGTTAGTCTCTCCTAAATCTAAGAACATGGTGTGTTTATTTTATTTTTGTACTCTCATGCATTTATTACCTTGAGGGTTATACAAAACATTACTTTAAACTCATATAACGTAGTGACACTTTAAGGACAACAATTAAGGAGCCGTCTAGCAAACTTAGAAGTTTTCTAAGATATAGGATAGATCCCGGATTAATATGAAAACTTCAACACTTGAACTTAGTGACATCATAAGCCTCCCAAAATTTTCTAGGAATTTTTAGGAGTCTTTAGACCTCTTAATTAACCAACAATAATTAACATGCTAAATAAGGCCCCGAGACCTTCCAAAAATTACAATAAATACATATTAGGTCAAATAATTATCCATAATATCTCAAACTGACTAGAATCTGATTCTTGACCTTAGATAAATAGGGCTTTCTAGTGTTACTTCAGGTTGACCCCTAATTTGACCATATGTGGAATTTACCATTGTGCCCCTAATAATTCATTAAAAATTATTTAAAATCCAAAATTTTCTCAAAATGCTTGGGAACACTTTCTTAGGCCATTCCTGACCTTTGGGGGTGATTCCAATCTATTTGTAATTGATTTGGATCAAAACAATAAAAAAGGCCATTTATTAGGAAATTTAGAAATTCCCTTAAATACCCTGATCCTTAGAAAATCCATAACTAATTGTAGAAAATTCTAAATTAGGTAAACACACTTGAATTAGACTCCAATTAGGGCCTAACATTTATTAAAAATCTTAGATTTCCGAAAAATGGCCTAGATTAGAAAGTCAACGTTTTGGTCAACCGTAGTTCATTTAGAGCCCAAAACTTAAAAAATTAGTAACTTTGCCTAGAAAACTCCGATTTCAGCCTACTACCTGTCTAACTACTCGTATTAAGTTATAGTATTTTCCTAAGGTGATAGGAGATCCAGATTTAACCTTTTTACCATAGTGACTTTTTGGACCCTTAATCTAGTTCCTAGGAGGACCCGGAACTTTCTAAAATTAGCTAATATCACTTGAACTTTAAATATCACTATCCTAAGTTCTTAAAATTGATCAACAAACTGAAATAATTAATATGCACCCTAATTCACTAATATTTGAATCTCAACAAAAAAAAATTTTTCTGGCCTACAACAGACCTGAACTTTAGACAATTTTAACTGATTACCCCACTTAGGATCTATCCAAACCACATTAGCCTTACACACACATAGAATTGTTTGCTAGGGCACTACTTCTAGATCTAGGTTAGGCCACTGGTTTTACTTTTTCTGCTGTGTGCCGGAGCTTTCCGTGGTTTTCACTGCATGCTGTTTGAAAAATGATTGGTGTGTTTGCTTACTTTTTCTGCTCTCTAGATGTGAGCGCTAGATTTACCCCTAGGTTAGGAGCGC
>NW_021319487.1:320033-322927 GCF_001605985.2 Dendrobium catenatum
AGTCTTTTTCCATTTGGGAGATCGGGTTGGATGGCTTTAGATATCCAAAGAGAAAAGGCAATACCCCCTCTAAACGGAGAATTATCTCTTCGTTTGGATATTCAAGCCACGACGGAGCCAAGGAGTTCGAGGAGGAGATTTCCAAGGAGTCCAAGGAGGAGAGTTCCAAGTAGTCCAAGGAGGAGTTATCCAATGAAGACTGATGACTTGAAGACCCAATATCCCACTCAAAGTTGTTGGCGTCTGTCATAGGCTTAGAAATCCGAATTGTTGGCAGTAGTGCAAGGCCACTTTACTTTCTGCATATCTGGGTTATAATAAGGGAAATTTTCCTATGGCCATTTAGTTGATTATTCTGGATTTATATTGATGTGTTTATCTGATTGTGCAGTAGAAATTACCTATTTTTTTTAGGTTTCTTTTCTTGTATGTCGATTTTATTTTCGCCTGGAATCCGTTAGTCTCTTCTAAGGACTTTAAAATATTTTATACTCATAACTAATTTCTAAAAATTTTAAGTTCTAAATCATATAGAAACTTAACGAATCTAGGGAACTACCGGAACTGTCCGGGGTCGCATGCATATTATTGCATTCTTCTTTCCTTGTTATAAGATATCTCCCTACCTGCGGGTAAAGTCTGGATAATCTGGCATTTAAGGATGAAGTGCCGGACCTAGGGAGACCCAGTCTTTTTTTTAAAAAATTATTTTTTATAAGCCTATTTTTAAAATTCTATAGCATTCATGAGCTGATATTTCAACTAGCATGCATTGCATTAGTAATCAACTAAATAAAATTTAATTGCATTAGCTAGGAGCATCTAACCCACATAAGTCCAGGATCACTTAGAAAATTCTCTAGATGTCGGTCCTATTTCCAAAGAACTGTACCACCCACCCATCTATCATAAATGACTTGATATCATGGTTTTAAAGCGATTAGGTGATTAGCTGGCTCCCCAATCCAGGCCGGGGTAAGTCCAGGTTTTACACTGCATTAGCTAGGACACAGGTCTTAGTGTTTCGTAGAGCACTAAGCCCAACCTAGATTTAGGATTTGAGGCTACAACATTCGGTCTCGTAGTATGCCTTAAATAGTAGGTAGGTCCCTCCCTTTCAGGAACTATAAATCCTACTTATCCTCATCACAGGATGACACCACCTCCATCCTTCTCTCACGCATGTGATTGGATGTCTTGACTTTTATTTTCCCCACTTTCTCTTTAGTACCCTAGAGCCTTCGAATGCTGGTATGAACCACGCATGTTGATTCAGCCCTTCGGGCCTTTCTTCCTTTTGGATAGAATTTCCTAGTCTATACCCATGTGCAAATCCCACTTTAGGAGGGATTAATATATGATCCTTAATCGAGAGTTTTCTCAGGCTCCAGCCTGGGATGTAATTAACCACGGGGGCTTGCGCCCGTGGGAAACTTGGTCCCACATCTACTAAACCTCATTCGAGCTCTTGCATCCGGTGGGGGAAACCCGTGATTTGGACATGTATATTACTACCCATCGGGGTGTGTTGGCGACAGCCTCTATCCTCAATGGTTAGTCGTATGCATGATCCAATTTGTTTCTTCCAATTGACCCGTTCGCGCGGTGTTCTTTTGGAGGTCCACAGGTTTCTGGCGACCACGGTGGGACCAGTTTCTCTCTCAATCTTTGGATTCTATATTATCCTTTCTGGTGTGTACTCCGAGATTGGTACTCCTTAGATTAGGTCTGTCCTACTCTTAGTTAGGGTATTTTCTTAGTTAGGGTTCCTTTCCCTTAGCTAGGATTCCTTCATACTCTACTTCTTTCCAGCCTAGCAGGCTATTATGTCCCTTATTCATTCCTATCAATCCTTATCAAATGCTTCTTTTCTGATTTTCATTCTGATTTCTGACATTTCAAATTTCTTTTCCTGGCATCAATGACATGGATCGTTTAGCCCCTTCTATTACCTTTGCTTTCGGTTCGGACGCGCAGGTGACTCTCCCTGAGTCCCTGCTCGCTAGTCCGCTAGTGGGAGGAATCACTTTTGGTTCCTTCACTAACTCGGCCTTCGTCACTCTTGGCGGGCCGACCCCGGCGGAGGCTGTTGCATTCTCTCCTCCTCAGAGGAGAGGATGCGCAGCCATGCGCCCCTTCGGACGACCAGTTGCTCGAAGGACAGCCCGGGCACCTGCAGTCCCGTTCCTGTACTTGCACATCCAGTGCGCGCTGTGGCTAGGTGACCAGTGCCTAGGCCACATCTGGTTCCAGTTCTTCCAGCGGTAAGGAGACCTGCGCCTGCCGCTCCTATCGCACAGGCTGCCCCGGCCCCTCAGCACCGGCAGCCTACTACTATTGTTACTCCCATTATTCCGTCGGGTTTCCCCTCCCGCTTCCACTAGGAAGAGGGGTGTCCAGACCGAGGTGCCTTAGCCCTCTTATGGCCGGGTTTCTATTTTTGCTCGGCTTTCTCACCCCGAGACTGCTGGGCAAACCCCGGCACTTCCAGTCATTCCTGTTCCCCCTACCACCCAGGCAGTGGGTTCAGATGTCCCTTCCACCTCCGACCTTGGGAGAAGGGCCTGGAGGAATAGGAATAGGAGGTTGCATTTAGCTGTGTCCGAGGCAGAGAGGCAGCAGATGGTCGAGGCGATAGCTCACCAGGAGCTTATTCAGAGGACGGTGGCTCCTAAATAGCAGAGACCACGACCAGTTCTAGTTGTGCCAACTCCAGAGGTTATTGTAGCACCTGAGATAGAGGCAGTCCAGGGAGGACGCTTCTCCCCGCTGACACACAGTGGGGACGAGGAGGACGTTGCCCGCATTGCGGCGGCCCCTGCTGTTGCCACTACCTTTCCTCGGGCTAGGGTCCCTAGGGACGCTGGTGTTCGAGCCCTCACTCAGAGGATTCA
>NW_021319487.1:324097-333248 GCF_001605985.2 Dendrobium catenatum
TAATCAATAAAAGAAAATAAGATGATTTTTTATTATGATGACTCTCTCACTTCTTTTAGTTCTACTAGCTTTGTAGTGATGACTCATAAAAGGGTATGATCTCTCTATCCCATCCCATGGGTGGAGAGATTTCTTCTTTTGAATTAAAATCTTTTTCAAATTGAAATTATATTTAGAAGTAAAAGTTTTCTCTATTATCTTGTGATTCTCTATCTTATAGATAACTATATATTGATAAATAAAACTTCATAATTTTCTTAATCAAGCTATTCATTCTTATCAGAGGATAGGATTTATTTTATAGATCATTCTTCCTTGTCCAAGAGAAGTAAGTCTTCTTCTCTTGCACTTGGAAGATGATCTTACAACTGGGAAATATTTTTCTTTTAGAAATTTGGAAAAAGAAGCCAATTACAAAAAATGAAAAGATGCGCAAAGCGCCAAAAGTGAAAGATACACAAAGTGTGTCAAGTAATTGAAATTTGTGCAAAGCACATGAAAGTTGAGAAAGTGGCTCAAAGAGCCCAAAAGTTATAAGTAAATGGCTTCTATTTCTAGTAAATCTCTAAATCTCAGAAAATCTATATCCTTTTGATATTTTTGATACTTGAGTCTGAAAATTATGATTTTGATATCATTATTATACATTGATATCCTATAAGATATAGAAGTCTACTCTCATACAAGAAATAAAGAAAATTAATTTTTTTTTCTAATTTAAATTCCTTTTTGGATTAGATTTTAATTCAAGAGAGAAAAATACTCATGTAAGTGAGATGTCATGATTTAGCTAGTATGGAGCTTGATCTGAGTCAGTAAATTTAAATTGAGGTTCTTTAAGATTAGAGGGAGTTAAGTACTAAACTCCTTTAAAATATGTGCTCATTCATCACTTTTGACTGGGTCCACACCATCCTGTATTTGTTAGGATCGGTGAAGTTGATCCTTTATTAGAAAGTGAATTGCTTCTTCCTGTCAGCCCTACTCTGATAGTTGAAGCCCCCAGTCCATTCATATAAGATGAATGTGATAGGGAATATTTAAATCATTCATTTAGACCATTTAGAGATGTGTTACTGGGTCCACACCTTCCTGTATTGGTTAGGTTTGGAAATGTTGATCCTCTACTAGGATGAGATTCTCTTCTTCCTATCAGTCCTACTCTGATAGTTGAAACCCTCAGTCCATTCACATGAGTTGAATCTGATCGGGGATGTCGTACTCTTTTTAGATTACACTCTTTTAAGAGAAGATACTGGATCCACATCCACCTATGTTAGTTAGGTGGGATGATAGCGAGCCATTATCCCTATGAGATTCTCTTCTTCCTATCAGTCTTGAGCTGATAGATGTAGCCCCTAGTCCATTCATATGGGTTGAATGTGATCAGGGATGTCAGAGTCATTAGTTTATACTCTTTTGGAAGTAGAATACTGGGTCCATACCATCCCATGCTAGTCAAATATGGTAGTGTTGATCCTCTATCCTGATGTTGATTTCAGTTGTACATTAATTTCGATACCATTGTGCTCCCCAGCTCATTCAGGTGGTTTGAATGTGACTTGGGTTATAAAAAAAAAGTATATTCATATATGTGACAAAAAGAGGGAAGCTCTCAATAGAGCAAAACTGGTTGCCCTTGTCACAGGAGGAACCCGA
The DNA here is from genome assembly GCF_001605985.2 of Dendrobium catenatum. Lineage (NCBI taxonomy): Eukaryota > Viridiplantae > Streptophyta > Magnoliopsida > Asparagales > Orchidaceae > Dendrobium > Dendrobium catenatum. The sequence continues at coordinate 325,757 of NW_021319487.1, forward strand.
TAAAACTCTTTAAGAGCCCAAATTCTCCAAATTTTTCTTTCCTCTCCCTTGGAGGCACTTTGGTGGTCTCTTCAAGGTTGAGGTCTCACTCAGTTGGTTACAAGTCTGTAAAGTTCTAAATGTTTTTCTTTGCTAGTGATTTAGTGCATGGTATTTTAGATGTCAACATCGCTGCCTCTTGGGCTTAGGTCTTTCTGAGAAAAGATCTCCCCCTACTGCTCTCTTTCAGCAGTTTACCTTCCCATTCATACACTGCTCTGAGCTGTCAGAGTAGTTCTATGAATGTTGTAGTGTTACTTTTACTTCTCATAGGGTCCTACCTGATTAGGATGGGTGTTACCACTGTGACCTTCTGATAATCATAGATTTCACTCATGATTATCGTACTAGGTGTTAGGTGTGCTCCCTTGTCACCTCAGAGTGTTTTTCTTAGTGGTGGTGTATTACATCTGTTCTCGGGTGTTAGCACCACAACTTCAGGAGATCTAATTTTTTCCAGCGGAAGATCAGCTTCTTGGTTTCTTTACTCTTCTACCTTTTACATTTGTACTCTACTCTTAGCTGCAGAGTAGCCCTATGAATGTTGGGTTGATTGCTCCTACTCCCCACAGGGTCCTACCTGATTAGGGTAGGTGTTACCACTGTGACCCTTTTCATGATTCTTCACTCTTATGCATGATTACTGTCCTTAGGTAGTGAGGGTGTCCCTTTTACTACCTAGAGCTGCTTTACTAGTAGTGATGTGGTATACCTTGCCTCGGATATTAGCATCACTACTTTGAGAACTTCGATCTTCTCGCGGAAGATCAGTTCTTTTACTATTTTTTGTGACCTATCTTACCATTCATACATTAGGCTCAGTTGACAGATTAGTCCTATGAATGTGTTAAGGTCACTTTAACTTCCCGCAGGGTCCCACTAGTTTATGTGGGTGTTACCACTGTGAGATTTCTCTTACTCAGAGTTGTTACCCTAAGTAGCGGGAGTTCTCTCTCGCTACTTTGGTTCTTTTCCTCTTACTTGGTGATGTGGGACGTCGTGCCTTGGGTGCCACCATCACCTCTTTCTTGAGCATTGATTCTCTAGTAGAGAGTCAGCTCTTTTAGATACTTTTACCACTTGTTTCCCCATTGAGATCCGACTCCTAACTGCTGGAGAGGTCCTTTGGATGCTTTGATACTCTTCCCACTTCTTACAGGGTCCCTATCAATTAGTATGGATTCACCACTGTAGCCCCCTTCGGGGATTGTTTTTACTAGGCTTAGTCCTACCTTCTGTAGTGGAGGTGCCCCCTCGCTACTTCAGTTCTCTTTACTCCTTTGGAATGAGATTACCCCTTTGCGCCCTTCACTGAGGGTGTATCTCTTCCAACTTTGTTTGGGAGACGTCGTTCTGATGTCTTCCTCCTCTTTTGTGTAAGGTTAGGGTTCTTTAAGATATCTCGACGGCATTTGGATACTCATGACCACGACGATTTGTCCTCTACCATGTGGTTACCAGAGCGCTAGCTTGAGATTCCTTAAGTAACTCTACCCCTAAATTTTTACATATGCATTTCCTTTCTTCCTCATATCCCTACACTGATCTGTGTCAGGTCGATGATGAGATGACCTATGCCTTCGACCTCGCTGTTGTGATACTAATAGATGGATAGTTGGCTTTACTTACCTGGTTAAGAGAGCCCGACAGAGTCCCTGGAAGGCATTCCTCACCACTCTTTCCTCTTCACATCATTGCTGACATATGCGCCAGATGATTGTGTTGAGTGTTTTATCTTTATTCTACTGAAGGAATATGCGCCAAGTAGATACTCTGCCACAGGAACATACACCGGACAGATGTGACCTTTCGTTACCTTTTATCCTACTGCCGGTATATGCGCTGGGTGGATATTAGGTTTCTAGTTGAGAGAGCCCGATAGAGTCCTTGGGAGGAATTCCTCACCACTCTTTCCTCTTCACAGCATTGCTAGCATATGCGCTAGATAATTGTGTTGAGTGTTTTGTCTTTATTCTACTAAAGGCATATGCGCCTAGTAGAGACTCTGTCACAGGCACATACATCGGACAGACGTGACCTTTTGTTACCTTTTATCCTACTGCCGGCATATGCACCGGGTGGATATTAGGTTTCTGGTTGAGAGAGCCCGACAGAGTCCCTGGGAGGCATTCCTCGCCACTCTTTCCTCTTCACATTTGCTGGCATATGCGCTAGTTGATTGTGTTAAGTGTTTTGTCTTTATTCTACTGAAGGCATATGCGCCAAGTAGAGACTCTTCCACAGGCACATACACCGGGCAGGGGTGACCTTTCATTTCCTTTTATCCTACTGCAGGCATATGCGCCGAGTGGATATTAGGTTTTCTGGTTGAGAGAGCCCGACAGAGTCCCTGGGAGACATTCCTCACCACTCTTTCCTCTTTACAATATTGCTGGCATATGCGTCAGATGATTGTGTTGAGTGTTTTATCTTTATTCTACTAAAGGCATATGCGCCAAGTAGAGACTCTGCCACAGGCACATACACCGGGCAGAGGTGACCTTTCGTTACCTTTTATCCTAGTGCCGGCATATGCGCCGGGTGGATATTAGGTTTCTAGTTTAGAGAGCCCGACAGAGTCCCTGGGAGGCATTCCTCACCACCCTTTCCTCTTCAAATCATTGCTGGCATATACACCAGATAATTGTGTTGAGTGTTTTGTCTTTATTCTATTATAGGCATATGCGCCAAGTAGAGACTCTGCCACAGGCACATACACCTAGCGAAGGTGACCTTTCTTTCCCTTCTATCCTAGTGTAGGCATATGCGCCTGGTGGATATTAGTTTTTTTCTAGTTGAGAGTGCCCGACAGAATCCCTGGGAGGCTTTACTCAACACTTTTTTCCTCCTCATATCATTACAGGCATATGCGCCGGGTGATTATGTTGAGTGCTTTTTCTTTATCCTACTACAGGCATATGCGCCGGGTAGGGACTCTGCTGCAGGCACATACACCGAGCAGAGGTAACTCTTTCCTATCCACATCATTGTTGGTATATGCGCCAGATGATTGTGTTGAGTGTTCTTTCGTTACACTTCTTTTGGCATATACGCCAAATAGAAACCCTTCCACAAGCACATACACCAGGTAGAGGTTTCATTTCCCTTTATCCTACTACAGGCATATGCGCCGGGTAGGGACTCTACTGCAGGCACATACACCTAGCAGAGGTGACTCTTTCCTCTTCACATCATTGCTGGAATAAGCGCCAGATGATTGTGTTGAGTGCTCTTCCGTTACACTTTTTTTTGGCATATGCGCCAAATAGAGACCCTGCTGCAGGTACATACACCGGGCAGAAGTTTTCTTTTTATTTTGTCCTACTACAGGCATATGCGCTGAGTGGACATCGACTTACTTGGTAGAGAGGTCTTGACAGAGCATCTGCCAGGAACTCCTCACCACCTTCTTTTCCTGAGTGTCTTATTCCGATTAGGCAGACACCCGGTTTTGTGACTCCTTTCTTTGCTGACTCGACTTGGTCAGGCAAATACTGAGTCACCCCGATCCACTGCTCTGAGAAGACCAGGAGGAGATGGGACCCCCTTCACCTTCTATTCTGCTGATTTGATATAATCAGACAGATAGTCGGTATGCTTTTACTACCTTACTTTTGATTCTTCTCTTGGTTATGCCCCTGCCATGGGGTAAGGCTAGGAGAAGACCCTACTACCAGTTCGCCATTTTGGTGATTCTTGACTTGTGCACTGCTGCTTTTTCTTCTATCCTAGGCTCTGCCCCCACTATGGGACAAGGCCAGGAGAAGAGTCTCCTACTTTTTCCACCATCTTCCTAATATTCCTTCACTCATGCTTTTCACTCTACTTTATGTGGCTTAGTCGGTCAACGCAAACACGAGTGGTTCACTAGTTGTTCGCCACTCCTGTTGGGGGTCCGTTTGTTGACCTCGATTTTGCCCAGACTCCTGGTCAAAGAGGTTGACTTGGTCAAATTGACCAAGCCAGACCCCATGACCCTCTCCAATGGGTTCAGTGAGTCGAGTCGAGTCTGTTGAACCCTAACTTGGACCCTAGGTCAACCTAGTTGACCAAGTCAACCAGGGTTGACCAATTTGGACCCTTTAAGCCTAAAATAAATTTCAAATTAATTTTATGGATTCCATGGCTTGATCTCACCTCCCCTTTGAGTTTCTTGACTGATTTAACCAGGTCAAAGTTTAACTTGGTCAAATCGAGTCTTAAATAGGTCATAATAGCGTATTTTGATGGAATTAATGGCTTTTATTACATGAGAACTCTTCCCTTCGTTTTGAATTTGAATCCACGGCCTCATGAGGCTATTTTCCCTCCTAATTAACCCCTGATTTAATCTTGGCCATTCACCTTAGGTCTAGGGCGCTTAAATAGGAGAAATTAAGTCCAATTAGGGATCTTTTTGCTCTCCCTCTCTCTAGAGACCACCTCAGGCCTTGAAACTTTGGGAGAGAACTCCCACTACCTCCCTTCATCTTCCTCGACCAGATCCCGGTGTCCTAGGCCCACCGGCGGTGAAAACTCCGACGTAACCAAAGCCATGAAACTGTCAGGGCTTCTACCGCCCAATCCAAGGAGATTCGGATCTTGAGACCAACAGGAGAAATATTCCTGCCTTTTTAACGAATCCAACGAGCCTAAGAACGCGAAAATCGGACGGTTAGCTCTCTCAAAATCCCTTAGAATATGTCACAATGCTTAGGGTTAAATAGCTTTTTGAAAAGCATTTTCTGGGCCAAACGGTATATCCCCCATGGTTTCTGTTCTATAGTAGAATACGTGTTTAAAATTTCTTAAAATGTCGTTCACCCAATCAAGAGAACGAGGCTTTTTTCTGTTCTAGGTTTTGGTCTTCCGCCCGCCCGAGCCAGGTGCGGGCTGAGTCGTCGATCCGCTGATCAACGGCTCAGATTGGGTTGTACAGCGGTTTAGTGCAACCGTGTAGGATACTCGGCTGTTCGGATCTCGGTCTGCCGAGATCTGGGCCGTTCGATCGAATCAAGCGGCGATCGGACGGCTTTGCTTCGAGTCGTCGTGGATGAGTGAATAATGCCTTGATTGCCGCATGATTGCGGCAATCATTGCCTGCCGCCAATGATTGGGCGCAACCATGGACCCAATCCTATTCTACCACGTGTCTCGCGGGTTTCGCCGCCTATTTATATTATTTAAACCTATTTTAAGCTAGTTTTCGATTAAAAATTCACCAAAAATCCATTTTTTTTTCGATGTTTGCGCATAATACCTCGTTTTGCTCGTATTTGCGGCCCCGTTATTTTAAAATTATTTTTGATTAAAAATAATATGTATATTTTTAGTTATTAATAAAACAGTAAAAAAAACCTTTATTTTTATTATTATTTAAATCGTTATTTTAACATATTTGTTATTATATTATTAATTAATTACTGTCATTTATTATAATTATTATTTTTTTAGATCATTAGTTTACTGATTATTTTATTATTTATTTATTTATTATTATTATTATTATTATTATTATTATAATTATTATTATTATTAGATTTTTTTTAACTTATTTTGAGAATTAGTTTTAAATTAGTGTTAATATTAATTTATTTTTAAAAAATTATCTTTTATTATTGCATTAGGTAAATATTAAAAACAACCAATAGCACTATTTTTAAATAATATTTAATCATCGTATGTAAACTTCGGAAATGTGTAATTTTCTTGTTTTAAGTTGGATTTCGATGCACAGCACCTTGTTTTATTCGTATTTGAATTCTGTACAGCTAGAGTTGATTTTGCTCAGAAGTATTGGGTCTGTCAGTGATTATTTTCAAAAATAGCAAAACATTACTATTTTAAAAATATCCTATAATTATATTTAAACTTCGGAAAATCATATCTTCGTTGTTTTAAATCGGATTTTTGCGTATAACCCCTCGATCTTTTTAGAAAAATGTGTGTTTTGTTTTGAAGATATTTTCAGTCATTGATTTTGATTGTTTTGGCAGATCACTGTTTGAATTTGATTATTTGAGTATTTTTTATATTGAACATTGATTATAATAATTTTTTTCAGGATACAAACTATTTTCAGATCGTTTTGAGGTCTCGATTGGGTGGTCGGTGGGTTTCCCTATATTTATGTACTACAAATTTATTTAGTTTTAATTATACTATTTTCCAAAATTTATATATCTATAAGTATTTTGAATTATTTTGAAATTACTTATATTTTTAAATTCTAATTTTGGGAGATCCACTATTTCATGAAACTTTAAACTTGGCTTCTATATGTGAACGGTAATCATGGGGGAGTGGGTTAGTGAATGGTTGAGTCCCAATCATTCACTAATCCTTTCTTTAGGTGTCTTTACTTTCTTATTATTCGTAGTTTGCATGTGTAGGTTGCACCACAAGCACTTAGCTTAGGCTCTCTTAGATCTAAGGACATGGTGTATATATTTCATTTTTGTACTCCCATGCATTTATTACCTTGAGGGTTAGACAAAACATTACTTTAAACCCATATAATGTAGTGACACTTTAAGGATAACAATTAAGGACCCATCTAGCAAACTTAGAAGTTTTCTAGGAGCTAGGATAGATCCCGGATTAATATGAAAACTTCAACACTTGAACTTAGTGACATCATAAGCCTCCCAGAATTTTCTAGGAATTTTTAGGAGTCTTTAGACCTCTTAATTAACCAACCATAATTAACATGCTAAATAAGGCCCCGAGACCTTCCAAAAATTACAATAAATACATATTAGGTCAGACAATTACCCATAATACCTCAAACTGACTAAAATCTGATCCATGACCTTAAATAAATAGGGCTCCCTAGTGAGACTTCAGGTTGACCTCTAATTTGACCATAGGTGGAATTTACTATTGTGCCCCTGATAATTCATTAAAAATTATTAAAAATCCAAAATTTTCTCTAAACGCTTGGGAACACTTTCTTAGGTCATTCCTGACCTTTGGGGGTGATTCCAATCTGTTTGGAGTTGATTTGAATCAAAATAATAAAAAGACCATTTATTAGGAAATTTAGAAATTCCCTTAAATACCCCGATCATTAGAAAATCCATAACTAATTATAGAAAATTCCAAATTAGGTAAACTCACTTGTATTAGACTCCAATTAGGGCCTAACATTTATTAAAAATCTTAGATTTCCAGAAAAAGGCCAAGATTAGAAAGTCAACGTTTTGGTCAACCGTAGTTCATTTAGGGTCCAAAACTTAGAAAATTAGTAACTTTGCCAAGAAAACTCCGATTTTAGCCTACTACCTGTCTAACTACTCGTATTAAGGTCTAGTATTTTCCTAAGGTGATATGAGATCCAGATTTAGCCTTTTTCCCATAGTGACTTTTTGGACCCTTAGTCTAGTTCCTAGGGGGACCCGGAACTTTCTAAAATTGACTAATATCACTTGAACTTTAAATATCAGTATCCTAAGTTTTTAAAACTGATCAACAA
>NW_021319487.1:333726-345445 GCF_001605985.2 Dendrobium catenatum
TTTGAAGATTGAGAGTATCCCACTCAAAATAACTTGCGTCATTACTAGGTTTAGAATCCGGGTTGTTGTCAGTGGTGCCCGGCCACTTTACTTTCTACATATCTGGGTTGTAATAAGGGCAATTTGCTTATGACCATTTAGTTGATTATTCTGGATTTATATTGATGTGTTTACCTGATTGCGTAGTAGAAATTGCCTGCTTTTTTTAGGTTTCTTTTCTTGTATGTCAATTTTCTTTTCGCCTGGAATTCGTTAGGCTCTTCTAAGGACTATAAAATGTTTTATACTCAAAACTAATTTCTAAAAATTTTAAGTTCTAAATCACATAGAAACTTAAAGAATCTAGGGAACTGCCGGAACCGTCCGGGGTCGCATGCATATTATTGCATTCTTCTTTCCTTGTTATAAGACATCTCCCTGCCTGCTGGTAGAGTCCGGATAATCTAACCTATGAGGATGAAGTGCCGGACCAAGGGAGACCCAGTCTTTTTAAAACAAATTATTTTCTATAAGCCTGTTTTTAAAATTCTATAGCATTCATGAGCTGACATTTCAACTAGCATACATTGCATTAGTAACCAACTAAATAAAATTTAATTGCATTAACTATGAGCATCTGACCCATATAAGTCTCTGATAACTTAGGAAATTCTCTAGATGTCGGTCATATTTCCAAAGAACTGTACCACCCACCCATCTATCATAAATGACTTGATATCATGGTTTTAAAGCGATTAGGTGGTTAGCTGGCTCCCCAATCCAGGCCGGGGTAAGTCCAGGTTTTGCACTGCATTAGCTAGGACACAGGTCTTAGTGTTTCGTAGAGCACTAAGCCCAATCTAGATTTAGGATTTGAGGCTACTACATTCGGTCTCGTAATATGCCTTAAATAGTAGGTAGGTCCCTCCCTTTTAGGAACTATAAATCCTACTTATCCGCGTCACAAGATGACGCCACCTCCATCCTTCTCTCATGCATGTGATTGGATGTCTTGACTTTTATTTTCCCCACTTTCTCTTTAGTACCCTAGAGCCTCTAAATGCTGGTATGAACCACGCATGTTGATTCAGCCCTTCGGTCCTTTCTTCCTTTTGGATAGGATTTCCTAGTCTATACCCATGTGTCAATCCCACTTTAGGAGGGGATAATATATGATCCTTAATCGAGAGTTTTCTCACGCTCCGGCCTGGGATGTAATTAACCACGGGGGCTTGCGCCCGTAGGAAACTCGGTCCCACATCTACTAAACCTTATTCGAGCTCTTGTATCAGGTGGGGGAAACCCATGATTTGGTCATGTATATTACTACCCATCGAGGTGTGTTGGCGACAGCCTCTATCCTCAATGGTTAGTCGTATGCACGATCCAATCTGTCCCTTCCAATTGACCCGTTCGCGCGGTGTTCTTTCGGAGGTCCACATTCAAAAATGTTGAACAAGAGCTCTTAAATAGAAGAGCTTCTAAGGAGCTCATTAATTTCAAGTTGCCGACTATATCGTCCAGGACGATATGTAAATCGTTCTGGCCAATCAGTATAAATCCAATGAGATTGGCCAGAGCATCTCCCTAAATGCAAACTGGACGATTGAAAATTGGCTTGATCGTCCAGGCTGATCTCACTATCATCAAGGCCGATTAGTTCAAATCAGAGGAAAATCATCCAGAGCATCGCCCTGAATTTAAGCTGTCCGATCCCGATCGTCCAGCACATCGCCCTGAATTTGTGATGGCCGATATTTATCGTACAGAAGTAACTAAGGTTTTTTAATAGATCATCCTGGCTGATCCTCCGATCGTCCAGGACGATGTGATCATATCAATCATCCTTAATTACTTCCTTGATTTGTCTGATTAATTAAGGCATAATTGTGAATATCATCCAGGCCGAACCAAGATCATTCTGGCCGATTGCCAAAAATATAGAATACCTTAATTGTTTATGGCGGTAATTTCTTTTTGTTTTGATCTTATCGTCCTAGCCGATTCACGTATCGTCCAGGACGATACGCTAATGAGAGCTACCTTAATTAAGAACCCTTGATTATATTTTCTATTTTAAGCCTGATCGTCCAGGACGATGTAAATATCGTCCTGGTCGATTTGAGTAAAAACAGAAATTCCAAGTCTCTCAAGTGTGTGTGTGTAGGGTTACTTTGCATTAGTCACACCAAAGATTACAATTGACTCAAGAGGAAAAAAAAAATAAAATACAGGCTGACTCAACCCTAATATATCCCATCTTGAGCTGGCTCCATTTTCCGTCTGATCTTTGATTCCTGAAAAGTCAGTAGTAGAAGACAGTCCAAGTTAAGTAAGAGTGTTTGCCAATCATCAAAACATAGTTCATAGACCTGAATTTGCAACATCAATATGATGTACGACTGGCTCTTCAATTGTATATGGTATACTCACTTAATCATAATCATGTGTGTTCCACGATGGAATATCCTGCAGTGTTGGCTGACTGAAGAGATCCTCAGATGGCCCTTCTCTTCGTAAGAAGATGACCCCGCAACCATGGTATAAGACTGCATGAATAACGGAGAGGTGCTGAAGTAGGTGTAGTCAGTTTGTGTAGCTTTTGTATAACAATCGTCTGCAATATGCATATGTCTCTACATATTTTGAATCAACTCTTCCATTCGATTAAAAGTTGGTTGGATCTCTCATAAATTAGCTCTACTAAAATATGGATGTAAGGAGCTCTCTGAATCAAGAAACTAGGTTCACTGCACATTTAAAGTTGGTAGGTTTGTGAAGTGTAATAGTAATTTTAAGATCCATAAAAGCATAAAAAAATGAGATTTAAATTACTAACTAGATAGTGCTCCAAGAGTGCTCAAGGGTAGTATGTGGTAGGAGGGTTCGTGTGCGATTTCAGCATATATAGTATAGCCTAAGAGTGAAACCAATTCATGTAGCGGTGTATAAGATTCTCCTTGTTCAGCCCAGTAGCCAAACCTTCAATAATATATGATAGTCTTCCCTACCACATGCCAATAAAGGTATGATAATTTACCGTACAATCAATCTTTTCCTTCCTTTTCCCATCAGCACAAATGAAAATGGGACGCATTGGTTATATACCAACCGATGACACATATAAAAATTGTCGCATCACTCTATCAAGCAAGTGCCACCTCACCCTTATCCAGCTAACCTAGCAAGCATATATATATATATATATACGAGCTGTGCACAAACCATAAATTGAGGGAAATTAGTTGACCATTCATGCACCATAAAATATATATATACGAGATGTGCACAAACCATAAAATATGATTTAGCTTCAAAGATAGTTCCCTACCTTTTGAGAATACTAAAAGTTCAGACAAGCAATATTAACATCACATTAAATGAAAATTATGGGTAAGTTTACCATATCCAAGTGCGCAGCTCTGCATGTGCTATGCAATGATGCAATACTGGGGTGGATATATATGAACTAATGGAGCTAACTGTGCCTCGTTTTCCTCCAATTTTGGCTCCTGAGATCGAGGTCTGTATACTTCTGTAAAAGAAAATTTGAAGTAGATGGTTAGTGTAGTTTAGAAAATTAAAGAACAAACAACTATATTTTCAAAGCTTAAAATATGTCTTTTCTTGAAAGTAGTTTGGAAAGCTTTAAAAACATGAAGTAGATTATTACTATACTTGACAAATTAAAGAACTAACATCAATTTTTTTTATTACGTGGCATTGGGAAAAATTTCCGACATCCACATACGAGACTAACATACTGTTATGAGATTATATAGAGATGTAATCTATTGCTAATGAATGTGAATATATCATTAAGGGTTCTAAGAAATTTTATCAATGATTCATTAGACTCTGACTCAACTATAGAAAATGCAAATGTGAAAAGATTGTTATTGGCATCCAAACCAGCTATAATAAGCAAAGTCCCCCTATATTTACCTAGAAAGAATTTCTCATCAAGGCTGAGCACATGACAACAAAATCTCCAACTAGATATACATGGACCTGAAGTCCAAAACATATGTTGAATCCTATGTGAATCAGAGGATTAGATCTTGTAAACAGTACATATCATTGTTGCAACAATTGCCTCCATGGAAAAATTAATTGTTCTATACAACTCCTCCAAACTTCCAAATACAACCTTAATGACTTTTCACCTTGCACCCTAGGCTTTTATATAAGACATTGTAATATTAAATTTTGCTTCAATTCTTCCTATAACCTCTCTTGGTTTAATGTCCATCTAATTTCTTATGGTATGTAGCAAGAAGAAGCTAATAAATTATGAGTTACACTAATTATAACCAGCCACAAGAATGGGATTGCTACATGTATGTTGTAGCCTAACTGAGAAATTTTTTTAGACACGACCCAATCACTTGCTCAACCTTGCATTTAAACACCAAGGACACCTCCTAGAAGGGTTATCATGCTGTAGATAAGCTACAATGAAAATTCATTTATTTGTAGCAATGACAACAAACTGAACATTATTCATGATTAACCACCCATGTATGGCAAACTGAAGATGAGATTTCCTTCTAAAACACATACCTTCATCCAATTTAGTTGGAATCAAATACTCTTCATTTGATAGACTAAACATGCTATTAGAAGTATTCTTAACATTCCACTGACAAGTACTCCTACAAGTTTTTTCTGTAATCATTATTCTCTACCATTTCTACATTTGCATCAATTGTTTAATTGCAATAATAATTAATAACTTCAATAATGTCATTGTAATTAAGGATAGTTTGAGCAATTAGATCATCTACCACATCATCCAAATCTTCAGAACCTTCCTCGCTAGAACCACTAATCGTTGTCTCATACCCTTCATCAACTATAGGATCACAAGCTCTATGCTTGTTAGCCCCAAAAAAATAAGAAGATTGCAGATGCGTAGAAGGACCAGCTACATTAGCGCCACATGCTCTTTCCAAAAATGTGTATGGTATTGACATATATTTAGATAAAGAGCACCAACAAAAATTAACTATAGATTACCATGCTAGTAATGTGTTCAATCTTCAACTTACTGAATGTTTTTATCTTGTATGGGTACTTGGCTATACCCACCATCCCGCGTTTCACCGCCAAGAGTTACAATGACAAAATCACGAATTTGCAATGATACAATTTCATCACAATTACTATCCCCTTGAATCACTTCAACTTCCACATAAAGACACATCACTTCTCCAACAACTAGGGATAAAACAACTTCACATGCTTCATCATCCTCAATTGGCGAAGTGATGAAATTATTTCCAACTAGAAATTGACACACAACGTTGACTATGAACCGTTATGCATCATAGTTTAGTCCTTTAAGAACCCTTACCTTAAGCTTTTATTAATTTGACTTAACTAGAACTTTCAAGGGATGGGTTTTGCCACCAATATACGTAGGGGCAAATTTATCATCTCGAGATAATTTCCCATCATACAAGAGCTTAAATGATGTTGTCATCCACACATTTTGAAAATATAACTTTTAGAGACATATCAAATAATGACCACATATAAAGCTCTACAAATTAATCAAGGAAATTTAAGGGGGAGTAAAACACTAAAGTTAAGCAAATTCGCATCATTAAACTAATAATAAATTAGACTTACAATCTAACAAGTTGTATAAGAGCACTATCACCTCCAAATTTTGAATTTTAATGTACACATATTCACATCCTAAAAATTACAAATAAATTTAACTTTACATTTTTTCCAAAGCACAAGATCTTGAAATAATACTTATCCATGGAAATTCTCGAAATTAAATTTTTCTAAAAACTGCAACTAACAATCTTTTAATAAAAGTATTAAAAATATGAACTTAATCAACTATTAACTTAACATTCCCTATAAATCAAAACACATAACTAATTTCTTAATAAAATTCCACAATTACTGAATAAGATAAACTCGCTGAACTTTAACTAAACAATTAATTTTACTAAATTTAGAATAACATGGAAAATAAAAATCAGCATAAATCCAAACAAATAATATTCATAGATTTAAACAACTAAATCATTCAAATCTCAAATAATTTATACAATTTTATTTTACACAAACTATTATATACAATTTTTTTTAACATTTTAAATCAAGTAAATGTTTTCAGAAAATTTTTTAAGAAGTAACTTGTTTTATTTGTCTTTTAGCAAAAGGGGCACGACAACGTGAAAATTTAAAGCGGACCAAATTAACAGAACAAATAGCACATTCAATGCAATGCGCTAGTCAAATTAACATGTTTAGAATGCGCTGAATCAATCGGATTCTTCAATAGAATGCGCCGAATGATTCAGTGCATTCCACACGCGCCCCAACCAGATCCGCAAAAGGCAGGGGAGTACAGTAAAATGTTGTGTTTTATCCAATTCCGTTAAATTTTTTATTTTTATTTTTTAAGATTTCTACTGTTAAATTAGTCAAGTACATCATTTTGGGTGAAAATCTAAACCATGCATTAATTTCATTCTTTGAAGTTATTATTTCTTATGTTGTATTATACATGATTCATGATTCATGTTAGGTTTAAAATTTGGACTAATATATAATTAATATAATAATAAAACATTTGAAAGAATTTTAAAAATCAAAATGGATAATGAGAAAAAATAAATAACTATTTAAATTAGAAATATGAAATTCTTTTACCAATTTTTGTAAATTAAAATATTTTTACGATCAAAATAATAAAACTTTATTTTATGTCTATAGCCGAGACCTATTGCACAGAAGAAAAAAAAACTTATTGCTTGTGATTCTCTATATCTAAATCTGTGAAGAATATGAGTTTGGAATAAAATGATTGCTGAAAATAGAGTTTATATATATTATTTGTATTTACAAGTTTCATGTGAAAGAAAGGTGTTAGCTTGGACTGCTACCTTCTCTGCCATCTAAGCTGAATCTTATAAGCTGCTTCAATATTTTTGGATGTTATTTGTATTTATATGTCGTTGACATATTATCTTTTTATTAAAATAAGAAGATTCCAGCCTTTACTTTCGATACATCATCAAAAATCATCTTCATCATGCATAAATCTTGAGGCAATTCAAGTTGAAAATTTTCAAAATTAAATTCGAGATCATCTGAATTTCATTTTAGCAAACTTATATTCAAACAGAACGTCTCAAAGAGACGAATTTAACAGCACAAAAATCGGTCCAACCCGAGCCTCAATGGGTCCAAATCGGGGGACTGAACAAAATTTGGATGGTTCAAAGAATTATTTGAATAACATAATGATATCCAAATATGACATGCTTATAATCAAATCAAGCGGCTCGGCAAGATGAATCCAACGACCCAAAGATTGTTGAATTCTGACATCGATAAGGCACTTAAATAGTTAAAAAACTCTCTAGGATGGGGGGAATCAATATGGGCCTTCCAATGGAGCACTCCGAACCTGCCTCAGATCTTCTCCATATTTACGGGGTATGCCACTTATAAAAATCTATAAATAGACTCCACTCTCTACATGAGGAAGGGCTAAGGTGCTAGAGATTAGAAAGAGCTCTAAAGCTCTAAGAACTCCAGCACCACCGCCAGAGAATCCACGTTGACTGCAATTGGACAACCGCTCAACCGTCTTTCATCGCCGAACTTTTGTTTGGCTAATGAATTTCAGGTTGACTATCGTCGGACCACCACACGACCGCTGCCCACCATCGGACATCCACCGGGCCACCGCAGCTGGCGGGCTTTAGCCAAACCTTCGTTGGACAACTGACTAGCCACCCGACTTCAGCCCGACTGTCATCGGACCACCGCTCTGACGCCAAGCCACTGGCGAAGTTCAGCCTGACCTTTGTCGGAACACCACCCGGCCGCTGACTGCCATCAGACTTCGGCCAAACCGTTGTCTGACCACCGCACAACTGGCAACTGTCGTCAAACAATCACTTGGCCATTGACCTATGTTGTACTTCAGCCCGACCATCGTCGGACTTCCGTACGGCCTTCAAACGCCACTAAACTTCCACCTGACCGTCAGCTGTTGTTGGACCTCCCCTTGCAAATCACCATTGTTGGTCCTCCACCGGGCTACCAAGTACGGTCCTCCAACAAACCTTCATCACCAAACAATGATCTTTCGAACCTCCATCACCCGTCAACCATGGCCCTTCCAACCTTCGTAGGTCATTTCTCGCAGACAATAGTCCTTCTGACCTCCGTATCTAGACAATGGTCTTTTCGACTACTATTGCCTGCCAACTAAGGTCCTTCCAACCTTCGTCGCTCACCGACAATGTTCCATCAGACCTTTACCTCTAGACAATGGTCTTCCTGACCTCCGTCACCCATCAATTATAGTCCTTCCGACCTTCATTGCTTGCTAAAAATGGTCCTTCATTCCTTCTGACATATATCACTAGACAATGGTCTTTCCGAACTCCATCACCCATCGACTAAGGTCCTCCCAATCTTTGTCGCTCACCGACAATGGTCCCTCCAACCTTCATTGCCAGCCAATTATCTTTCTGACCTCAGTAGCATGTAGATTAAGGTTCTGCCAACCTTCATCAGTCAATGACAAAGGTCTTTCTGACCTCTGTCGCTAGACAATGGTATTTCTGACCTCAATTTATCGCTGGCTCAGACACTTCCGACCTTCGTTGCCTGCCAACTATGTTCCTTCATACCTCCATCGTCATACAATAATTTTTTTAACCTTTGTCGCCCACCGACTATGGTCCTTCCGACCTTCGTCGCTCGTCGACTATGGTCCTTTCAACCTCATTCGCTTGGAAAATAGTCTTTCCAACCTCCATCACCCATCGACTATGGTCCTTTCAACCTTTGTCACTTTCTAACTACTGTCCTTCTGACCTTCGTCGCTGGAACACTATTTTTTCTACCTCCGTCTCCCACTGACTATGGAATCGTGAGACAACGATTTTTCCGACCTCCGTTTCCCGCCAACTACCGTCTTTCTAACCTCTGTCGCTAGACAACGGTCTTTTCGACTTCCGTTGCTTGCCGACTATGGTTCTTCTAACATTTGTCACCAGATAATGGTCTTTCCGACCATCGTTGTCAACTAACTATGGTCCTTTTGACCTTCATGCCCCGCCGACTACAGTCCTTCTGACCCCGTAACTAAACAATGGTCTCTCTGACCTCTGTCGCACACTGACTACGGTCCTTCCGACATTTGTCACCTACCAACTATGGTCTCACTGACCAAACAAACATATCAATATTTATTCTTCCAATTTCTACCATGTAATGCATCCCATATGATGTATATTTGCTACATCAAATCAAACCCTTCCCCCTAAGGAAGGGCCTCATTTGTAATTGATTGCAAAAACTAGTGAATTCATTCAAACTGGGTCAGGCTCGGTGGTTTTTCTTCCTTCTCAGGTGTTTCCACGTGAAAACATTGACGTCTCTTACGAATGCTACGCTCTCTTTTATCTAATTTTGTGTTGGATCTTCATAGAAGACAAAGATGCTAAAGATAATATTTCTCTATCATCGCAAATATTCCAGTGCACAACAACTTTATTTCTTCTTGCTTTAAATTAAAAAACTGGAGCGGTTGTTTTGCTAGGAGAAGTTTCAGGATAAAAGAACATGATGGCAAAGAATTGCTCTTATTTTTTCCTTTTAAATATTAAAAAAAATAATTCTCTATAGAAAATATTAATTAGGTGTTCTAGAAAGTATTAATTATTTAAAATTTTATTTTAGGATTTAAGCTATTAAATAAGTGATATTAATACAAATCTTGGATACATGATGCATTTGTGATTTTACCTTAGTTAACTCAAAAAGCTCAAATGGAGATAATATTTTTGTTTATTTTTAATAAAGAACAAGGATTTATTTATAAGCATTTTAGAAATTAAGAAATTTTATCATCTCCATTTTTCAAAATGTTTTAATTTATTTTAAAAGTTTGGAATATTTATTAATTAACTTATTTTTTTCTTTAAATATTAAGAATTTGTTTTTTAAGGATTTCAGTATAATTTTTTTTTATGCATTGTTTCTTAAAGATTTAAATATAATTTTTTTTTTAAGATTTCAATATAAAAAATTTCTCCTTGTTATTTTCATGAAAATTTTGAATTCATAAATATTAATTTAATTTAGTATGAAATTTAGCTCAAAATTTAACAACTTCTAAGACATATTAATTAGCTAATAATGAAGAATGTGTGAATTAAGGCTTTATTTTAATTTAAAAAAAATGATTTTTAAATCCTTGCATTTGAATAATCCGCACTAAAGAGCAATTTATCCTGAGTACATATTTAATTTATAGCTTAATTATTTAATAAGAAGTATTATATGAAATTTAGAAGTTTTTTGAGATAACCAATAGTTGTTAGTCTCTTATAAAATCTTATTAAGTAATGACAAAATATTCCTACAAAAGTTAATATTATTTCTATCACAATTGATTTTAAAACCAAAGCAAATTTTAGAAATTTGGTGAGGATAGCTAAATCAAAGTGAAATAGTGATGACTTAAATTTTGTAAAAGTGTATCCGTATAGTGCAAATCTCCGGTTAGCTCCTTGACATATCCTCATTTTTTGTAAAATGTTATGATTACTTTTATGCTTTGGTGGCGAGTTGCAAGTTACAACTGAATGTAGGAGAGTTGTTATTTGCATGTTTTATATTTTTGCAACTTTTATTATTTTGATGATTTCAAATATTATTATTTTTATATATCTCCTAACACTTTTTGGAAATTTTATTTTTTTTGCTCTAGTGTGTACTAACATTTCAGGAAAATTAACTCCAAACGATGAAGACTTCAAATTATTCTTTTGTAAATTACAAGTTTTTGAAATGAAAGGGAGTGATTGTAATTGAGTGAAAAATCACAACACACACTCTTTGGGGACAATTTTTATGAACTAATCGTACGGGACGAACATGTCAATTAACCCTCAGAAGAGCAAGGGATCGAACAGGCGGGGTGAAAATTTTCTAGGTCCTAATCGTCCAGGACGAATTTAATATTCATCCCAGGACGAAACTCTCGGGATTCTCACTCGCAATGTTCGTCTAGACGAAAAATAAGGTTCGTACCAGGACGAAACTCTCTGTATGAGATCGTACAGGACGAAATTAATTTTTGTACCGGGACGAAACTCTCTAGATGAGATCGTACAGGACGAAATATATTTTTGTCCCTGTACGAAACTCTCTGTTTACAATTGTCGCAGGACGAAACCAGTTCGTCCCAGGATGAAACCTGTTCGTCCCAGGACGAACTGAACAGACTTACGTTAGTTGGTTACATCCTGTAGAATTTTTGGAAATCGACCTATGAAATAACCGTTTCGTACCGGACGAACATAGTTCGTACGGGACGATCAGCATGTACGAACATAATTCATACCAATATACATTAGGTTCGTTTCCGGCACTTTAAGTAAAATCATCCAGGACGATCCATGAGCGTACGGGACGATCCACTGAGTACAGAATTAAAAAACTTGCAATTTTTGGCCGGTTTTTCTTGTCTTTTGTATATATAGTTCAAATTAGACTGCCACCCAATCTTTTTGCCATTTGATCTTCGTGCCTATTGAAAGAAAAGTCGAGGAGAGAGTGTGAGAGAGCATTCAAAGGAGAATTCCTACCACTAGAGCGTGAAGGCTTCACTTGGTGTTTAAAGGTAAGAATCTCTACTTGTGATTTAGGATTACTTCACTCTTTTCTTCCTTCTTTCTAGATTTCT
>NW_021319487.1:350565-367555 GCF_001605985.2 Dendrobium catenatum
TATTGTGATAATACTAGTGCTATTTGCATTTTCAAAAATCCTATTCAACATTCAAGAATCAAACACATTGACATAAGGCATCATTTCATTAGGGATCATGTATCCAAGGGAGAAATTGAACTTACCCATGTTTCAACTGAAAATCAACTTGTAGACATTTTTACAAAACCTTTAGCCTTTGATACTTTCAGTACATTAAGAACAAGGCTTGGTGTAATTGATTTAAATGCTTTAATAAAAATATTTTTGCAACATTGATGTTTAGTTTTTGTAGTTTATGTTTTTATGATTTTGTTTTTGTGATTTTTGTTTCTTTTTGTGTGATTTTTATTTAGAGTCTGTACATTTATCGTTGTTTATTGTGTTTTGTGTGTTCTTTTGGTTTTCTTTGATAAAAATACAAAAATTCAAAAATTTGTGTTAATCGTCCGAGGCGAAAATTTTTTTCGTACAGGACGATGTGTGTAAAATGTCAATCTGCGCGATTTCAAACCGTCTTAAAAGCAGTTTTTAATATAGTTCGTCTGTACGATCCTCACGATCGTCCGGGACAAAATATTTTTTCTCAAACGACGGGACGATTAAATGTAGCAGTTGAATGGATAAGACAGTTTTTATTATGAACTTCGTCTGTACGAACCTTTGGTTCGTCCAGACGAACAGATGTCGGTTCATAGCGGGGGACGGTTTTCAACTTCCATCAAAACGAGTTAATTTTTTAATCGTCTATACGAACACGTGTTCGTCTATACGATCGTTTGGTCAAAAGTCAATACGAAAGGACGCTTCATATATTGTGTGATTATAAAAAGCTGTTATTTTTTAACTCACTTGTTCGTCCTTACAAAATATTTTTGTACGAGGATGACTCGTATTCGTACGGGACAAACAAAATTTCATCTGGTACGAACAGTCGTTATTCTTTAAATTAACGGCAATTTTTACTGAACAGTCAATCTCACACATCTCTTTTAAAGCTTTCATCTTTTCAAATCCTTCAATGGCAAGTTCTAGCAAGCGCCAAAAGACTTTGGCTAAGGGTCCTCCTAGGAATACATCCGAAAACTTCGTGTCAAGAGCTAATGAAGAATCTTTTCCTAGGTTTGTCTTTGCAAAAATCACTCCATCTAGAGTTCTCCTACAGGATCAATTAACCTTCAAGGTAATGCACTTGTTTGCCACACTCAATTTAATTTGATCCTCACTTTAGTTCACTTCTACAATAAAGAAACCTTCAACTATTTTCTGGCAAACATGTCATTCAACTCCGACCACTCTGTTATCAGTTCTTTTGTTTTCAAAAAGAAAGTTAAAATCACCAAAGATGACTTTTGTATTTTTCTAAACTTAAGGACTAAAGGCTTAAGAGCACACACTTTGACTAACTCAAGTTTTGACTGGACTGAAGTCAATAGGGTGATTAGAGGAATAAGACTTAAGGAGCATCAACCTAAAGTTTCATCTTTATTACATGAAGCCCGTATCATCCAGTATGTTCTAAGAACTTCCATTATCCCTAAAGCTGGTGATATAATCAACATCACTCCTCTTCTTTCTACTGTTACCTACTTGATTATGACTAGACAACCTATAGATGAGGCTCAACTCTTAATTGACTGTATTTATAGTCTCTCTGAAATTGGTCATGTTGATCATAAAAGGAAGAAGAACATAGCCTTAGGACATCTAATTGCTTATATTCTGGAGAAAAAGTATGATTTAACTCATCCTGAACAAGTCTTTGAAGAACTGCTCTACTACAACGATGCATCCTTTAGAGCAATCTTCAATAAGGATGAGCCCAGCATAATTCATGTAGTTCTAAGTGAAATAGAAGAAGAAGCCAGACCTTCACATACTGCTGGACCAAATTATGAGGACTTGGTTCAAAGATTTGAAAATTTAGAGGCTCGTTTTGATCAAAGATTTGATCAAATTGAAACTCATCTGCAGCAGTAAGATTTTCAGCACAATCAGGATATGGGATATATGCGTGAACAATTAAATGCCATTAATACCAACATGTTCACGATAAGTAGTTACTTCAGCTTTTTTGGTGCAGCACCACCTCCTCCTCCAGATCAAGGTCCATCTGAGTGATTTGTTCAGTGTTTGTTCAGTGTTTGCTCTATGTCTGTTCTGTACTTCAGTATTGTTCTTGTGTTAGTGATTTCCTTTTGTGTGTTATCTTTCCATGTTTTAGTTGTATTAATATTGATATCAAAGTGTTTAAATTGTAATAGTTTTTATCCGATATCAATATAAGTTTTAATGTTTAGTTATAAATGTTCTAGAAATATGTGTTAGACTTTATGACATTCATTTTATTTTAATCTTAATAGTGCTTTATTTAACTTGTAAATTTAAATTAATTTCATTAAAAAATATGATTTTTCAAAATTTAAGATATGATTATAACTTGATATTCTTAAAATTTTTAATTCCATGTCTCTTATTTAGACTATATTATCTTGGTATTATTATTGCAATTTAGATGTTTTCTTATTTAGTATTTCTCTTTTCATTTAGTATTTATGCACTTAGAAAAATTTGAAATTTTAAATTATTGATTTTGGAAAGAATTCAAATACTCTTGAAAATTGTACAAATGTACAAAAATCAAAAGAAGTGTACAAAAAATTTGCAATGATAAAAAGAGGCAGAAAAAAGCCCAAATTAAAAAGATGTACAAAAATGTGCTGGTATAAAAAATTAAAAAAGATGCGCAAAGCGCCACATGTGGTAATTACTTCTTTCCAGACTCTTTTAATCTCTTAATTCAAATTGATCTAATGTTCATTTATAATTTATATTGAAACTTGAAATATAAATTTTTTTATTCATCCTTAGTGCAATGATTCTCTTTATCTTCATGTCTAAATTGATACAAGCCCTTGAAAAACTCTTCTTATTTTCTAAGTTATATCACTTCTTAAATTATATGAAATTTTATGTTTTTCTAATGTTTTTCAATTTTATTTGCATACCTTATTTCAATTTCTTTCAAGATTAAAATATCAAATGAATTTCATATTTATGCTTATATTTCTAATATTCTTTTCTTCTTCACCTTTTGATGTTGTCAAAAAGGGGGAGAAATTGTTTGTTGTTTACGTATGTTTTCGCACTGTTTGATTTTCGTAGTGTTTGATTTTTCGTATATTTTTTTATTATTTGATTGTTTTCTTTATTTTGTCTTTTATGTTATTTTTAGTTGTATAAAATTTTTGAAAAACAATTTTTTTTTTTTAAAAAATGCCTTCTTATTTTTATGATTTCATCAATTCAGGGGGAGTTTAGGAGATTCTTAAAATTTGAAAACCTACAAATAATAATTATTTTGCCATCATCAAAAAGGGGGAGATTGTAGAGAGAGTTTCTATTTCCATATTTTATATTCTTGCAACTTGTATTATTTTGATGATTTTAAATATTATTATTTTTATATATCTCCTAACACTTTTTAGAAGTTTTATTTTTTTTTGCTCTAGTGTGTACTAACATTTCAGGAAAATCAACTCCAAACGATGAAGACTTCAAATTATTCTTTTGTAAATTACAAGTTTTTGAAATAAAAGGGAGTGATTGTAATTGAGTGAAAAATCACAACACACACTCTTGGGGGACAATTTTTATGAACTAATCGTACGGGACAAACTTTGTTCGTACGGGACGATCATGTCAATTAACCCTCAGAAGAGCAATGGATCGAACAGGCGGGGAGAAAATTTTCTATGTCCTAATCGTCTAGGACGAATTTAATATTTGACCCGGGATGAAACTCTCGGGATTCTCACTCGCAATGTTCGTCCAGACAAAAAATAAGGTTCGTACCAGGACGAAACTCTCTGTATGAGATCGTACAGGACGAAATTAATTTTCGTACTTGGACGAAACTCTCTGGATGAGATCGTACAGGACGAAATATATTTTCGTCCCTGGACGAAACCTGTTAGTCCCAGGACGAACTGAACCGACTTACGTCAGCTGGTTACGTCATGTAGAATTTTTGGAAACCGACCTATGAAGTAACCGTTTTGTACCGGACGAACATAGTTCGTACGGGACGATCAGCATGTACGAACATAATTCGTACCAATATACATTAGGTTCATTTCCGGCACTTGAAGTAAAATCGTCCAAGACGATCCACGATTGTACGGGACGATCCACTTCGTACAGAATTAAAAAACTTGCAGTTTTTGGGCGGTTTTTCTTGTCTTTTGTATATATAGTTCAAATTAGACTGCCACTCAATCTTTTTGCCATTTGATCTTCGTGCCTATTGAAGGAGACATTATTGGCATTAGTGTAATACTCAGAGGGTGTCTCTGGGGAGTGGATGTAGGTCTGGTTTAGACCGAACCACTATAAATCTTGTGTCGTTTACTTTATTGTTTTTTATTTTTTGCATTTTTCTTGTTTTAAAATTTTGTGGTTGAAATCTTTTCTATAAAAAATATCATTAAAGTTTAATTTCGGTTAAAATTATCAAAAGAGGGAAAATTTTTTAACTACCAATTCACCCCCCCCCCTCTTGGTAGCCTTGGGACATTAACTTAGGTCTAACAACCTATTCACTAGACTCAACACTGAATTCACACCACCAACATAGTTTAATGTCCATATACTTTCATATGGTCTGTAGCAAGAAAAAGCTAATGAATTATGAGTTACACTGCCTATGACAAGCTAAAAGAATGGGATTGTTGCATGTATGTTGCAGCCTAACTGAGAAATTTTTTTTTGACACTACCCAATCGCTTGCTCAACCTTTCATGCAAACACCAAGGAAATCTCCTAGCAGGGTTATCATGTTGTACACAAGCTACAAAGAAAATTCATTTATTTGAAGCAATAACAACAAACTGAACATTATTCATGATGGACCACCTATGTATGGAAAACTAAAGATCTGATTTCCTTCTAAAACACATAACTTCATCCAATTTATCAGAAGTATTCTTCACATTCCACTGACAAGTACTCCTACAAGTTTTTTCATAATCATTTTTCTCTACCATTTCAATATTTGCATCAATTGTTCTATTGCAGTAATGACTAATAACTTCATTAATGTCATTATAATTAAGGGAAGTTTGAGTATTTATATCATCTACCACATCATCCAAATATTTAGAATCTACCTCACTTGAACCACTAATCGTTTTCTCATACCCTTCATCAATTACAGGATCACAAGCTCTATGATGATTAGCCCAAGATAAATAAGTAGATTGCAGATGCATATAAGGATCATGTACATTAGTGCCACAAGCACTTTTCGCAAATCTATATAATACTAACATATATTCAGATAAAGAGTACCAACAAAGATTAACTATAGATCACCATGCTAGTAATGTGTTCAATTTTCAACTTACCGAATGTTTGTATCTGGCATAGATACTTGGCTATACAACCTATCCCGCCTTTCATTGCCAAGAGTAAGATTGACATAATCACAAATTTTTAATGATATAATTTCTTCACAATTACTATCCCCTGGAATCACTTCAACTTTGACATAAAGACACATCACTTCTCTAACAGCTAGGGATGAAACAATTTCACACGCTTCATTATCCTCAACTGGCCAAGTGATGAAATTATTTTCGACTATAAAATGACACACAACGTTGACTATGAACCATGATGCATCATGGTTCAGTCCTTAAGAACATTTACCATAAGCTGTTATTAGTTTGACTTAACTGGAACTTGCAAGGGATGGGTTTTGCCACCATTATACTTAGGGGAAAATTTATCATCTTGAGATAATTCCCCATCATACAAGATTATAAAAGATGGTAGTTGTCCACTCATTTTAAAAACATAACTTTAAAAGACATATCAGATAATGACCACATATAAAGCTCTACAAATTAAACAAGCAAATTTGAGGGGGAGTAAAACACTAAAGTTAAGCAAACCCGCATCATTAAACTAATAATAAATTAAATTTACAAACTAAAAATTTTGTTGGGGGCTAGAATATACACGTAGATAGAGTTATAAAATTTTTGTCTCATTGTTGTACGAATATCTAGAACACAAACAGAATAAAAAAAAGGAAGAACAAAATTTTTATGTGGAAACTCTAGAAAAGGGAAAAACCACATGGCCACGCCTAGTTGAAAGGATTCCATAAGTGTTTGCTTTGATTACAACTGGCTGACTCACCCTAAAATTGAGGACGATCAAATTACAATAATACTCTCCCATATTGAAATTCAATTACAAATGTGGGTAAAAAATTTGGCTATGTTTTGGTAGTCAGGCAAAAATCTATTTGCAATTAATGTTCAGGCAGAATTCCAGCATCAGTCGGCTGTCTAGCAGAACTCCGGTGCCAGTCGACATTAGGGTAGAATTCTGGAATCAGTTAATTGTCGGGTGGAAGTCTGGCAGTGGTTGAGGAGTCTATTTCTTCTTTTTTTTCCTTCTCTTCTTACTTGCTTGCTTAATTCCGACATCGGTCAGCTCCTGGATAAAAGTTCGACAGTGGTCTAGGAGGAGTCTCTTTCTTATCTTCCTTTCTTCATTCTCTTGTTCCTTCTCTTCTCATCTTGCTTGTGGACCCCTGTCAAGAGAAATGAGGGGTCTATTTATAGTTTTCTAAGAGTGTATGGACAATGAATAGGAGGAAGAATTGGGGTACATTGGGAGTGATTTGAATGGAAGGCCGATGTTGAATCCCTTGATTGTGGACCGTTTATTTGGCATTTGAAGGTTCAAATGATATTAGAATTTGGAGATCTTAGGCTCATTGGATTTGTCTCATCGAGCCCCTCATTATGGCAGCTAATTGGTATTCTGAATTATGGATTAAACCCTCTAAATGTACTTTGGGTCATTGATTTGGACTCATTCGAGCTCAGATTGAGTTAAATTTGGTGTCGTTTTCTTTGTATTTTTGAGATGTTCAGTTTGATTTCAAGTTTACTAAAATTAGAGTTTAAATGGTTTATTAATTAATTTTTAAAGTTTCAAACTGGATATTGCCTCGAGATTTGTGCCCGATCAAGATAATTTTTTATTAGTTGCCCCCTATTTTTGTATGTCGAAGCTTCAAAAGTTTGAAAATATATTTCATAGCATTTAAAATTGCTCGAATCCTAAAAAATGTTAAAAAAAATCAGTCAAAAAATTATAATTTTGCTCAAACTTGATCATAGAAACTCTCTTGAGATACAAAAATGTCAAATTGGATCCGGAACATTGAAAAATGATTTCTGGGAACCCAAAAAATGTTAGATTTGGACTATGCGGAACTAAAAAATGGACCTTAATTCATTTTGGGGGCTGAAATGGCCAATTGACGGTGCGCCGATGCGTCATTCTAAATGAGCCGTTTGAGGTGCACGGGACACTCGGCAGTTGCTGGGTGTTTTAGAAATATTTTTTCTTTTTGATTGGGTTTATCAATTTTTTTTTAAAGGTGGCTGTTAGCCTCCCCTCCAAATGTTTTTTTTAATATGGGCTCCACATCTTTTTTATTTTATTTTTTAATGGCATTTTGAGGGATTGGAACATTCCAAAATTCTAAAAATTCTAAAAAAAATTTGAAATGCTTCTAGAAGCCTCCTTCGCTATTTTTTTTTTTTATTTTCCCCATTTTCAAGTAAATCCCTCCTTTTTTTCATCCTATAAATACCTCCCTAGGGTAATGAAAAATTTACACCTCTTTACCTTCTCCCTTCTCCTTCTAAATTTCTTACAGTTGAGGCATTCTGCTATTTTTAGTTGGTGTCATCCTCTACTAAATTTAGTGCCCCTCTTCTTATGTATAAGTTAGAATTTTGTTGCATTTCCTTTTTTTTTTCTCCCACGTTTTTAATTTTACTCTAGAGGCATTCTAGTGCTTTTGGTAGGTGGCATCCCCAACTCAAATTTGGTTCCCTTATTTAGTGTAGTAGTTTAAATGGGTGTATTTAACTCCACAAAAATCCTCCTAGCCAAAAAAGATCACCCTATTGTTCGATCTGAGGATCTAAAGAAGACTCAAAAAATGGTCAATGCTGATGACATCATATCAACCATAACTGGTGATCCCTTGATCATTTTAAGGAATAAATTTCACTTCCCTAACAATCATGTGATGAAAGTGAATGAAAGATCTGCTCGTGCCTATTCCCCTCCCCCAGGATTTTTGATGGTATACGATTTGAGCTTATGAGCGGGGCTACAATTTTTGCTTCCTCTGGAGTTGATTGGCATTTTAATAACATATGGATTGAGTTTGTCCTTATTTTCTTATAGAGTCACATCAATCATAATGGGATTATTTGTATTTTTTAGAGATCGTGGGGCAGTGTTTTCTCCAGAGTATCTTTCTCGGATGGGTCATCTTATTAGTGATACACAATATTGTAATTCTTTCAGATCAAAATAGTTGGACATTTGCACTCAAGATCCACAAAAAAGCTAGGTTAATGATTTCTTTTTCGTGTAGAATGATTGGAATATCTAGGAAAAATGGGGGGAACTGAAGGATTCACCCATTCCCTTTCACGTTGGAGTAGAGGATTTATTGAAGATACTTAATCTCCTTGATATCAACACTCTCCACTATGAGGTACAATATTTGAACAGATATGCACAAGAAGATTTTTTGTTCAAGATGGGATTTTCTACTCAGGTAGGGAGATGACATGCTTGTATGATAAAGAAGTCGATGAAAGTCCTAGATGCAGTTATCCAACCCTCAAAGGCTCCTCCAAAATGATCAGGGGATGAAGGTGATTCATAGATATCTAAGAAAAAAAGGTTGGAGGAGATTTTGATAGTCACTAGCAAAGTTCACCATCTCTTTTCATTCCAGAAGATGTTTTTAAACATCAATGTGTTGGCCATCGATTGGCTGAGGAGTTGGTGAGTTCCCATTCTCTCTTTTTTTCTTTTTATTTTCTTTTTTCACTCTCATAAGGATATATCCCTTAAGAAACTTTTTCATTGTTTCAGTTGATGAAATACATAGATCTTGAAACCGAAATGACCAAGGCCTTAAATGACTATAAGAATGAGATTATAAAGTTTAAGTATCTCCAAGGAGAGTACAAAAAGAAATATGATAGCAAGATCAAGGAGATGAAGGATGTGGATGAGTAGCTAGAAGAGTGTATTACATAATTGGCTAATATGATAACTTCAACCTCTTTAAAGAATCAACAGATGGACTATCTACATATTAAGTTGATGGATGTATATGTAATAATCAACCAATATGTTAAAAATTGGTAGGCCACTGAAGAGAAGATTATAGCTATTAAAAATAAGGTCAAGAGGATTTAGAGTTTGTTGTATGAGAAGGAAGCCATGTCCAAGTAAGAACAGACACCTTCCACAGTCATAGAAAATTTCAAGAAGTCAATTTCCTTTAAGATGATCATTCAGGATCAAATTTAGGAAGCTCATGATTAGAGATTTTTTGAAGGTGAAGGCCTTAGAGTTGTAGTGTATGGGGGAAGGCTTTATTAGAGGTTTTCTAAAGGGCATCCATTTAGTACAGTGTAAGACTGGAGTGGAGATCTAGGGGTTGATACCTAGCTAGGCTTCTGGTGACTCTTCTTCAGATTTTAATAGTGATGAGGTAGAGAGTGAGTTATAGAAGGCCTTTGCCCGTGAAGAGGAGTAGGATGATATTGAGATTCTATAGTGTTGTTCTATTATTAGTTATACTATTGAGATTATTGCAATTTAGTTTTTCAATTGTTGATATTCTTGCAACATATATATTTTAGATGATTCCTAATATTATTATTTTAATTACAATTTCTACTAATATATTTTGGTTGTATTGCTTTTATTGTTTGTGTGTACTAACATTTCTTGAAAATCCTACTCCAAATTTTAAAAAATTTCAAATCAAATAAGAATAGGGTTCATTATAAATGGAGTATATATATTTTATTTTGTTAAGTCTGAGAGAATGTGATTATAATTGAGTAACTGTACACACACACACATTAGGGGAGTGTATAAAATTTGTAATTTTTTAAACTAATCATAATGTACGAAGTCATTTTGTACGGGACAATTTATTCAGTTATTTTCCCCTATGTGCAGTTAAATAAACTGCAGCAAGAAAATTTTTCTAAGTGCTGATCATACTGTACGAAGGGTTCTTCGTACAGACGACGTCTAGAGCATGAATTAGACAAGTCCCTTTTCATCCCAATGAATTCAAAACCTTTTCTTAACTTATTGTACTGTACGATTTGTTCTTCGTATAGACGACATCTAGAATACGAATTGGATGAGTCCCTTTTTGTCCCAATGAATGCCAATATTTTCTGAACGAATCATACTATACGATGCATTATTCATACAAACGATATTTAAAGTATGAAAATGTGAGGAACCTTTTCATCCCGATGAATTAGAAAAATTTACTACCCGTTCGTACAATACGAACTTGGTTCGTACTAGTTGATTAGCATGTACAATAATATTTCATACAGGTTCATATGTAGCAGTTTTTGAATTATTCGTACGTACGAAGTACGATTGTATTGTACGATCGTACACGCTCAAAATAGAAATTTTTAATTTTCTAGATGGTTTTTTTTGTGTCTTTCATATAAAAAGTCCATTAAAATTGACTTGAAAAGAGTCATTATTCATGATTTTTTAAATGCAAGAGAAAGAATGTTTGTGGGAGAGTGTTTGAGAGAGAGTTCTTACAAGTGGAGTATGAAGGGTTCAAAAGGTTACTCAAAGGTAATATTCTTTTTTTGGTTTTTGGTTACTACTCTTCATTTTCTTCTTTCTAGTTGCTCAAAAAATATCTTAGAAGAAGATCCGGTTCTTTGCCGACACTTGGAGGTGTGAAAGGATGACTATTCCCTACCGATGCTTAGAGGGTGTAAAATGATGATGATTCTCTGCCACACTGGGGATTGGTGGAAGAGAGGAAAATTGTAAAGGCTTCTCCATCTTATTGTGGGAGCAAAAGGAGAGTCACTTTTGATAATAGTGCAATGCCTGAAGAGAGAGTCCTCAGGGAGTGGACGTAGGTCTTATTGGACCGAACCACTATAAATCATTGTGTTCTTTTGATAATAGTGCTATGGGGTCTTCAGGCAGCACTTCATCCTATAAAAATGATAAGATGAGATCGACCCAAGAAGCCTATCTTTATTTATCTATTGATTGTATAACCCACGGACCGTGGATACTTGGAAAGTGAATCTCCATGAAACACTCCCTCTTGTAGACATCTCCTATCATTGATGTAGTAAGTTTAGAAAGAGCATTGGCTCGTGCATTTTTCTCATAGAGAATATGAATAATCTGATGCTCTTTTATATAAGCTAAGAGCAACCTTATAATGTTTTAGTATTGGGCTAGTTGTGAGTTATGGATGTCAAACTCTCCTTCCCCCTAAGAATTGACTAGTTGTGAATTCGTATGGACCACCAAGTTATGCACCTCATAGTTGATTATTAGCCTCAGTTTGATAATTAGGGCCTCATATTCTATTGTTTTATTCAGTACAAGGAATTTAAGCTGGAGCCCATACTCTTGGGTAACTTACTATGGAGAGATCAACATATTTCTAGCCCCAACACCAGAACTTTCAAAAGCTCCATCAACATACAATACCTAACACTAGGGAGAAGGAGAAGTACTCAGTGGCTCATCAGATATAGGGATGGTGTATTTAACCACAAAAATTATCAGTGCTTGAGATTTTATATCAGGTATAGGAATGTAGTGGATATAAAACTCTCCCAGTTCTATAGACCACTTATTGAGCCTATTAGATGCTTCGAGCTTTTGCAAGATATTTCTCAGTGACAGATTTGTATAAACTCTAATTGTATGGGCTTGAAAGTATGAGCATAGTTTCCTTTTGAAGTTAACTAATGCCAAAGCTATTTGATCTGCTAGGGGATAAGATCCTTTTATTTTAGACAAGATTTTTTATATATGAGATAGGATGTTGTATAATATTCTCTTCTCGGACTAAGACCAAACTAATAGCTTGGGCAGAAATAACCATATATAAATATAACATTTCTCTCGATATTGGTTTAGAAAGTAGTGGCAAATATGCCATATAAATTTGCAGTTGTTCGAAGGTTTATTGGCATTTACCATCCATTAGAATCCAGAGCTATGAGCACCTCTGAGTATCTTAAAAAAGTAAATATATTTGTCTCCTAAATGGGCCAGGAAATGAGATAATGCTACAATCATTCTATTTAGTCTATGGACTTCCTTGATATTCTTTGGGGCACCATGTCCCTTAGTGCCTTTATTTTCTTAGGATTGGCCTCAAATCCTCGACGGGTTACCATAAATCCTAAGAGCTTTACATAGGGTACTCTAAAAGCACACTTGGTAGGGTTGAGTCACATATTATAGCATCGTAGCAGGTGGAAGTACAGTTCAAAGTTAGATATATGTTGGGATTTTTCAAGACTTTTCACCAACATATCATCAGCATATACTTCCATCTAACGCCCAATAAGGTCCTTGAAAATCTTATTCATAAGGTATTGATATGTGGCTCTAGCATTTTTGAGCCTAAACAATATCACTAGATAGCAGTATAACCCTTTGTCTATTAAAAAAAGAATTTACCTCCTCATCTATAAGGTTCATTTTAATTTTATTATAGAAAGAGTAGGTATCGTTAAAGCTCAACATTTAATGTTCAGAGGTGGGATCGACCAACCAGTCAATACAAGGAAGCAGAAAGCTATATTTTGGGCAGGCTTTAATGTGATTTGTATAGTCCACACACATTCTCCAAGCCCCACTTTCTTTCTGTACCATGATGACATTCCCCAACCAAGTGTGGTAGTGCACTTCCCATATAAATTCAGCTTCCAAAAGCTTATCCACTTCCTGCTCAATTGCTTGCTGATGATCTAGCAAAAAATGTTATTTCTTCTGGATTACTGGCTTGATCGTTGGGTTGACTTTGAGGGAGTGCACAATCACTTCAGGGTTGATTTCATGCATATCTATCATACTTCATGCAAAACCCTCTTATTCTTATATGAAAAATTTACATATTTTTTTCTCCTCGTTTGAGAGTAGGGATCCAATTTACACAATCATTGAAGGATATTTTTCTAATATGGATATAGTAGTGAGGTTTTCTACAGAAGAATCCCTTTAAGGGATATCCTCACTCTAGAGATCAAAATCCTCGATGCTCTGGGTAACTGTTGGATGTGGTTGTACCTGCCTAAGATAATAAGTTTGTGTTATTTATTGATAGCTATATATGTATAATGACTCCTGTCGGGGTAAGGAACTTCATCTTAAGGTGAGGGAAAGAGGCAATAATACCAAAGATTGATTGTTGTGGCATTCCAAAGATAGCTTTATAAGTTGATTCTGACTTTACTATAATGAATTGGATGGAGTATGTAGTTTGTCGGGGAAATTCTCTAAGTACAACTGGAAGACTGACTGTCCCTTCAGCTCCTATAGGTCGATTGTGAAACCCATATAATGGACATGAAGCAGGCTGAAGCTTTTCTCTTATGATATCCATATTAAGAAAAGTTTTGTAGAACATGACACCTACGAAGCTTCTATTATCCACCAAAATTCTTTTGATGTTGTAACACGGGTCACTTATTACCATATTAATCATAAGTAAATCTTGATGAGAGATTTTTACTCCCTACAAATTAGAATCATTAAAAGTGATAGAATAATTGGTGCAAGCCTTCTTTGGTGTCAAATTTTCATTTATAGCCAATAAGACTTGATCAAATAATAAGGGGTCTCCTGCAATGGTCTCAATTTTACCAAATGTTATATGATTATTCAACGTTTATATCTATTATTATCGATCCCCCCCCCCCAGTGAGATGAGCTTTCTCTCAAGTAGGTGGATCTCGAATAAACCGCCAGAGATAACCTTGGCGGATAAGCCTTTTAATTTCATCCTTAAGCTACATACAGGTTTCAGTTATATGGCCATGATTATGATGAAAATAATAGTATTGATCTTGATTTCCTTTATTTGGTTTTAAAGGATTTGGCCACTTCATATTCTCTCGATCTCGGATGGCCATCAACATGTTTGTCTGAGATATGTTCAGTGGTGTTTTCTCCTTCTTCTATCGAGACTCCCGTAGTGGCATTGGAGGCCTATGAGGTAGATTATTCTTCCCTTGTTTCTTTCATTGTGAGAATGAATTATTCATCTCAGGTGCACTTTTATGCTTTCTATTTGTTTGCTTAAACTACTTCTTATGAGCTTTTATGGCTTCATCTGTAGAGATTTATATCTCCACATGAAGGATCAAGTTGGCGTATGAATGAACCGTATGTCACATAAGTGCCAAATAAAAGCGACCATGATGGTGGCCTCCAAGAATGAGTACTCTCATCAATTCAAGATATACTCTTTGAATTTTCTAAACCTTGGTGAAAAATTGTTGAAAATACTCCTTCATCGATTCTCCTTCATTTTGACAGATACCGGACAAGTGAGAATAATCCTTAACAATTCTTTGAATGGTAATGAATTGTTCGATGAATACTTTTTCTAATTTGATTAATATAGGGATTGTTCCAACTGGAAGTTAATAGAAACACATTCAAGCTTATCCTTTAAGGGTAGTAGGAAAAACTTGTTAGAGGAGTGGGTCTTAGGCTCACTAAATATGCATAATGGTTCTATAATGATCAATATGCTTATACGGGTTGGATGTACTATCATAGGAATCGATGCTTGATCTTTGAATCCTTCCAGAATGGGGTACAGAAGAATGGCTTTAGTCAAGAGTGATGAGTCTTTGAAGTCCCACTGATAAAGATGTTGTCTTACAACTCCCATGGGAAACTCTTCTCAGACCAATCTTTGTAGTTCATGTCGTATGGCATTGCGAGGGAGCTCATCAACGTGCGGTTGGACTAAGTCTTCAGGGAGGTCCAGAGGAATGCAAGGTTGTCGTCCTATACGAGAAGGATGGGTATAACTTACATTGTCAGCAAGTTTGTTGTCTTGATGTGATTGCATATGCCTCCTTGGTGAAAGATGAGGAATCTCTACTTAAAGATGTTTGAGTTGAACACCTTCGGCCAGTGGTGGATATCGAGAAAGAAGAATCTCCTCCTGTGGTGCTAGTACTGGTTGCCAAGTCTCTTGCAGGAGTTGAAGGATCACATTTAAGGTTCCTCTATTTTTCGGATATATATGCTTGTCTAAAGAACGCTATGATGTTCCTTCTCCAACAGTGTTTTGTCCCCTAGGATAAAACGTGGTAGATACTTGGTGTCCATGATTCATAGACTGATTCCTAGATTGGTGGAAGTTGCTGTAGAAGGATCTTAAGATGCGATTTTGTTTGCCTATTAGCCATCTACGCAACACTTAGAATTATGGGATAGTGTTTCCCACAGACAACGCCAAGCTATTACGAGCTAGAATATAAATAGAGATAGAGTTAGAAATTTTTTGTCTTAGCGTTGTACAGATATCCAGCACACAAATAAGACAAAAAAAAATGAACACTAGAATTTTTACAGTGAAAACCCTAGAAAAAGAAAAAATCACGGGGCCATACCCAGTTAAAAGAATTCAACTAGTGTTTGCTTAGATTACAAGTGGCCGAGTCATCACTGAAATTGAGGACGATCAGATTATAATAATCTGCTCCCAGGTTGAAATTCAGTTATAAATGGGGATAAAAAATCTGGCAATGTGCTGGTGGTCTGGTAAAAATCCACCTTCAATTAATGGTCAGGTAGAATTCCAGCGTTAGTTATTTGTCGGGTAGAACTCTAGCGCCAGTCGATAGTCGGGCAAAACTCCAGTGTCACTTGGCTTCCTAGTGGATGTCTGACACTAGTCAAGAAGGAGTCTCTTCCTTCTATTCTTGCTTCCTTGCTCAATTACAGCATCAGTCTACTACCGAGTGAAAGTCCAGCGGTGATCAAGGAGGAGTCTCTTCCTTGTCTTCCTTCTCTTTTTCCTTCTTTTCTCAACTTCCTTCTCTTCTCTTCTTGCTTTGGGTCCCCACTCAAGAGAAATGATGGATCTATTTAATAGTTTTTTTAGAGTGGGTGACCAATAAAGAGGAGGAAGATCAAGAGTAAATTAGGAGTGATTTGAATGGACGACTGATGTTGAATACCTTGATCATGGACAATTTATTGGGCATTTGAAGGCCCTAATGATATAAGAATTCAGAGACCTTGAGCTCGTTGGACTCGTCTCGCTGAACCACTCAATTTGACTACTAGCATGCCCTATTTAGAAACTATTTGGTAATCCAAATTATGGATTGAACCCTCCAAATGTGCTTTGGGTCTTTGATTTGGACTCATTTGGGCTCGGATTGAGTTGAACTTGGTGTCATTGGGTTCATAATTTCGAGACGTTCAGTTCTATTGTAAGTTTGCTAAAGTTGGAGTTCAGAGGTTTCCTAATTAATTTTTGAAGTTTCCAACTGGATTATGCCTCGAGATTTATGCCCGATCAAGATAATTTTTGTATGATATATCAAAGTCTATCTCCTCCAATTTTTGAATTTCAATGTACACATTTTCACATCCTAAAAATAACAAGTAAATTTATCTTTACATTTTTACAAAGCACAAGATCTTTAAATAATACTTATCCATGGAAATTCTCGAAATTAATATTTTCTCAAAACTGCAGCCAAGAACCTTTTAATAAAAGTATTAAAAATATGAGCTTAAAAAAATATTAAGTAAACATTCCCTATAAATTAAAAGACATTACTAATTTTCTTAATTTTAAACTTACCCACAATTTCTTGAAATAAGATAAACTCGGCAAATCTTTAACTAAACAATCAAATTTAGAAAAACATGGAAAATAAAAATTAGCAAAAAATTTAAACAAATAATATACAAAAATTTAATCAACTAAATCAATCAACTCTCAAATCATCTACACAAATTATTCTTTACAATTTTTTTCAACATTTTTAAATCATGTAAATGTTATCATAACTTATTCTAAAGATTTTTAAATCAACTAAATGTG
>NW_021319488.1:0-13167 GCF_001605985.2 Dendrobium catenatum
ATGACACTAGAAGTGCTCTGATGACACTTGAAAGTCGTATCGTATGGGATGTTAAGCATCTATATCTACAAAACTGGGCCTCAAGGCTAATAATGACGAGAGAGGGGTGAACAGTATTTAAAAACAACACAATCTTAAATCCAAAAACAAGATTCACCACAACTTCAAACACGATGCAGAAGATTAAAAGTGCGAAAGTAATAAAAGAAAGAAACACGAAGATTATATGGTTCGGTCCAAACCTAAATCCTACGGCCACTCCTTGGAGGCACCCCTCCAAGTATTGCGCACAAAAACAAGTGTCTCTCTCTCTATTAACCCCCACAGCTAGGCGGAGAAAGAGCCCTTACCAAAAATCACTCCACCCTTCCCCGGTGAGACGGGAGTCACCGGTCCTTTGAACAAAGAGATCTTCTTCTTTGGTGAACTTACTCGAGACAAGCCCTTGAAATCCGATGGACTAAGGTGCAAGTTTGGCCAGAGCAAACCGTGTGGAATCCCCTCCGCCACTCCCTTGAGTTCCCCCCCCTCACAGGATCTTCTCCCTCTCAAACTCCACCCTTTCCTCTCCCTTTTCAAGCTCTCCTTCAAGTTTCCCCCACAAGAACGAAAGCTACATGGCTGCCAAAGACCACTTACAAAGTGCGCTTGTCATCGCTTAAATAGAAGTGCTAAAAAACGAGCTCAATTAATACAAGTTGCTGGACATTATCGTCCAGGATGATATAATATCGTCCTGGCCAAATTCGTTCAAATATGAGGAAAATCGTCCTAAATATCGGCCCTGAAATGAAAGCTGGACGATGTTTTAATGTCCCGGACGATCTTTTGATGGCCCGGATGAAATCACCATTAATTGCTTCCAAAATTGGCTAGAGAATTTGGAAAATTGTCCCTGATAGTCCTGGCCGAATTTTATAGCCAGGCCGATCCACCAGGCCGATATCCAAAAATAAGATTTTCCTAAGTAGATATGGCGGCAGATTTTTACTGAATTGAGCCGTATCCATCCAGGCCAATACAAAAATCATTTCCAGGACATGTATTTTGTATAAATGACGGACTGTTTAAATGAGGATGCCCTTAATAGGGTTTCTTGCTCTTTGAAAGATCGTCCGGCGGCCGTTATAAATATCGTTCCAAGACGATGTTACAAAAATAGTAAACTCTAGGGACAGTCATAAACTCTTATACTTCAAAGCATCAGAGCCACAACAAATACAATAGACCTCAAGAAAGGAAAAGTGTAACAAAATGACTCAGACCTAGGTCTTACCCAATCTGAGCTGATTCCAAATTGCAGTCCGATCGTGTGAACCTAAAATGTTAGTAGAAATTAGTCATAGAGAAAAAGAATGTTTGCTATCATCAAAATTATAAGCCATAGATCTGCAACAATCGGCCTGGACGATACCTGTATCGGCCAGGACGATATGCTCAATACAGAAAGAATTTGCCACCATGATCAATTTAGGTATTCTATATTTTTCGAAATCAGCCAGGAAGATCATGAGATCGGTCTAGACGATATCACACAATTATACCTAAATTGATCCAGGAATCAAGGAAGTAATTAAGGATGATTGATACGATCACATCATCCTTGACGATCGCAGGATCAGCCAGGACGATCTATTCTAAAACCCTTAGTTATTTCTGGACGATAAATATCGGCCAGATCAAATTCAGGGCGATGATCTCGACGATTTTCCTCTGATTTGAACTGATCGGCCAGGACGATCGTGATATCGTCCGGGATGATCAAACAAATTTTTAATCATCCAGTTTGTATTCAGGGCGATGCTCTGGCCGATCTTATGAGATTTGTACTGATCGGCCAGGAAAATTTCCATATCATCCTGGACAATAAAGTTGACAACTTGCAATTAATGAGCTCCTTTGAAGCTCTTCTATTTAAGAGCTCTTCTTTAACATTTTTGAAAATTCTTGGCTGCTGTCTTGACCTGAAAAAACCTAAAGGAGAGAGAGAGAGAGAGAGAGAGAGGATCTTGTGAGGGGGAGCTTGTGAGGGGATTCATAAGGGTTGCTCCAAGCATTGTTCCACATCTTCTTCCCTAGAGTCTCTTGTCCTTGGAAGGGTTGGGAGAGGTAAGTTTCAGCAAGTGATCGTGATTCTCTGCCTGCTTTAGGAGAAAGCAAAAGGAGTTGGGTTCTCTGCCTTGCCGGGTGTGGCAAAAAGAAGGTGTTTTTGTGAGGGCTTCTCCGCCTAGCTTGTTGGGAGCTAAAGGAGAGTACGTTGGTAGTGCAATACTCAGGAGGCGACTCCGGGGAGTGGACGTTAGGTCAAGTTGACCGAACACTATAAACCCTTGTGTTCTTTTTACTCTCCGCGCAATTTAATTTTTCCGCATTTGTTTTTCGTGGTGATTTTGGTTATTGGATAATTGTTTCTTTTGTTTTTAAAGAATTTTAAATACCATTCACCCCCCCCCCCCCTCCTTCTTGGTTAGCCTCGGGACTAGTTCATAGGGGTTAACATCCCTAACGAACTTTCATATCGTCTTTTGGAACCCCACCTGTATTTAAGTAAACATGTATATATGATGTCTAACAACTCTAGACACTTTTACAACTTAATCTAATTTTTAAAAACTCGGATACATATTCATTACATTTCCTAGAAACATTCTACTGACTCTTGTAGGAAATATAAAAAGCTAAAAGAAAAGTATTAACATATAAATATAAATGTGTTGTAGTTGTGTAATAACCTAATGCTTCTAATGTAGTTCTTAAAGAGCCTAAGTGCACCAATAGAAATATAATATTTATGACATTTGTAGATTGTAGAAAGTGAATAAACAAACACATGATACACTCCAAGCAAAGCACCCGGCAACCAATTCACACCACCGACCTAACCTAGGATAGAGTTTATTGTCTTA
The DNA here is from genome assembly GCF_001605985.2 of Dendrobium catenatum. NCBI lineage: Eukaryota > Viridiplantae > Streptophyta > Magnoliopsida > Asparagales > Orchidaceae > Dendrobium > Dendrobium catenatum. The sequence goes on from NW_021319488.1 coordinate 2,907, forward strand.
GCAAACCATCTAAATGTGTTAATAGGTTGTGTGGCTTTGGTATGTCCTATAGGGGTTTAATGTTTAAGTTGCATGTATTATTAATATTTTTATTAAATGCTAGAAATAATTTTAGTTGAAGTTTACATTGCATATGTTTGGATATTATTATTTAGATTTTAAGGGTTAAAGTTTATTATTTAATTAGAAAGAACTTATATATTTCTAAACACAAAGTGCAAGGGTTACTAATTTATAAGTCCTAGAAGGCTTTGCAAATGAAATGTGATCATCCCCCATGTAGGAGAGATACATAAAGTCTTGGAGAATTTATTTTATGATTTATTAAGGATTAAAAGAGGGATCCTCCAAATTAATACTCATGCCCTCCAAGTGGAATCAAGCATGATGTATATGGCTATCAATTTATGAGTATTTGATTAAGGGTTGTGAACATTTATAAACCCATGCCTTCCATGAGTGGAGGCTAGCATGGTGCATAGACTCTACCTTATTATTTAAGATTAATTAAATCCATTAATAAAATATGTAAATGCCCTCCCAAAAGGATTCATGCACTTACATAAAAGGATTTAGTGATTTAGATGTGTTAAACGCTTTAAAACTTAATGTTAAAACACCTTCAAAATAGAATTTTGGCGTCAAGCAAGAAAGCCTTAATATTTAAGTAAGATTAATTATCAAATTTATTTGATTAAAAATAATTTTTTAATTAAAAAATTATCAAATTATTTTTTTCTTATTTTTTATATTTTTGTTGAATTTTCTAATTTTTGGCAAATTGTTTTGGAATTTTTAATCAATTTTTAATTAATTCTAATTAATTAATTATTAGTTATTAATGAATTATAATAATAATAATGATTCAAACTTTTTATTTAAATTTGAATTATTAATCTCTCAAATTAATTTAATTTTTAATTATTTTTATTATGCTTAATTAATTTTATAAAGAAATTAATTTTTTAATGAATTTAAATTAAATTTTAATTGAAATTATAAATATTTGATTTTTTTTTATTTGAATTTATTTTATATTTTTTATTTTATTTTCATTTTTAATGAATGTATTAAATTAATATTTAATTAGAGGTAATCGAATATTAATTCAACTTTAATTAAATTTGAATGTGGGTTTTAATTTTCAATGATTGTATATATTGATTTGAATTTATTGAAATTGATTTGGTATTTTTATAGATTTTATTTGTATTTTATAATTTATTAAATTTATACACTTAATGAAGAGTTAGCTTAATTAATCTTTATTTGGAGGATCAATTAATGGCAAATCAAGAGTGAGTTTATTTATAGGTTGAAATGTCACTAAATTTTCTATGTTTTGTGTTTCTTGCAAATAGGAAGTATGTATGATTCCTAGATTTTGCCTATATACATATATAAACAATTGACAAACAATCATGTGTGCTAAATCTAGGAGAATTAGATAAATCAAATTCCTAAACATTTATGTCAAGTGATAACTTCATTGTTTACAAATTTGATTTCCATTAGTGAATGATTATAAATACCCCTAGGAAAACTCATAGGATGTGAATGAAATCCTATGAATTACTCCTCTCAAAACTTAATTCAAATGATTTAGTGTTTAAGGGATATAAAATGAAAAACTAAAGAGCATTGGCGATGCAATTATTCATTAAACAATTAATAAACACACTTGAATTTATTTATTATGAAAAAACTCTATTTACTGATTTCATATAGGTTTTGCATGAATGCAAAGGATTTAAAAGCAATTTATAGTGAGTTTTTAAAATTAAAGGTCAAATCATGACCCATGATTTTGCAAATTCGATCATTATTAAAATAATGCTCAGATAAATATAAAATATTTTCTAGAAGTGAGAAACATATTGAAATTTATTTTTCCAAAATTTTAGATAATTTAGATTTATATTTAATAAATTATTAACTAAATACTAAAAATAAAATAATTGATTTGTTTTTAAAATATTCATTTATTTAATATAAAGTTATTATTATTTGAATGCTATTTTAATTTTGAATCCATAGACACTAATATCATGAGAATCATGTTAAAAATGAAATTACTATGATTTTATGAAGTTTATTGCATTTTTAATTATTTAAAATCATTTTTTAATTAATTAAATGATCGGCAGCTGCAGCAGGCCATGGGTCAACTTGTGATTAGTAGGTTCAAGACCATGCAGCAATGCCCATTGATTTCATAATACTGTATTTATTACTAATGATTGTGCCGCTGGAAATCATTAGTAATAAAAGTGGGATGATGATGGCTCAACTCATTTTCCACTAATCTGCATCTACTACTCTTGCATGTCGTTTGATCCTCCATAGCTCAAAATGAACGATCATGATGTAGACATACCTCTTTTGTACTTTTTTATTATTCTTAATGGATGTTATATGTAAACTTTCAAGGATGGAGATCTAGATAGTATGGCACACAATGCGGTTTAGACATGTAATGAAGATGTGAGATCTAGGCCATTGATCTTGATATCAATGGTCCAAATATCATATAAGATGAATATTCATCTAGTTAACCCTAAATGATGAAGAATTAATTATTTAAAAAAATGACTATATCATATTCAATGAAAAATTAAACAGAGCTTGAATAAACTTAATGGAAAGGTGGGGAGGTGATTTCACGATTTGAAAAACTTTATTCAAAAATCTATTTAAACCTCAGTAAATCTAACTAGGGTTAGCTCTTTTACTTGATCCAGTGAATCTCAAAGGGTGTGTTTGGGCTTGATTTTCTACTTGTAACCTCTAAAATAAATCCACTAAAGAATTCAATGGCTAAAGAAGCTTAAATTAATGACTAGGGGTTTTGGATGGACTAGATGCTCAGGTGGTCGGAAGATCACCGCCGGCAGCTTGCAAATGCTGGATTGGAACTTGGAAAATATATAGGAATTTTTGCTGAGGCAAAAAAATAGGAACTGTCTTGGGAGGCTCAAGGCTAGTGAGAGAATATAATAGCTTGAATGAGTGTTTTTTTTAGATTTTGGGCCAATTCAAACCCTAGGACTGATTTGGAGGGCTGAGATTTGTTTGGAAGTTTGTTAGGATGAGTGGCAAGTGGCTTTAGGTTATTATGAGGGTAGGGAAAGGACTGGGCAAGGATAATGAGATGGCATGGGTTATTTTAACATGAGCGTATTGGAGCATTTTATTAGCTTAGTCTTAATCCATGGTTTAGTGTTATATTTGGTGATATTCAGGAGGATTCTAGAAGATATTTAAATAGCTTGATGGAAAGTTTTTTGAGGGAAGTGGTTTGGATAGAGAAAATTGTCCATTTGAGGCAATTTAATACCGTTGTTGACCATTTGACTAGTCAAATGGTCAAAGGTTGCTTATGTGGCAGGTAGGGGGTGTCTAGGTGTCAATGGGATAGGTTGAGATGGCTTGGAAGAGGTTTAGGGACAAGGAATTAGGGTTTGAATAAATGGTCAAGTATATGGATAACTTTGACCATCCATGGTGAGTTGACAATCAAACTAGTCAATGGATGACTCATGATGGGTTTGGAGGTATTTGAGTTATGCAATGAAGGGTACTTGAATGGTAAGAAAGATTTTTGCATATAGTAGGTTAACCTAGTTTGACTAGGCATAGGTCCAGTTGATCAAATAAACTGTTGATTGGGTCAGGGGTCAGTGCATTGTGCAAGGAGGTATACTAGGCCAGGAGTTTGTATTGTAGGGTTGTTGATTACAGGTTGATGATTGAATGATGTATTTATAGTAGATTGACTGAAGTTTTACTAGAGATTGGATGATTGAAGCATTAATTGGAGATTGGATGTATGATGATTGAATACTGGAAGTGTAGGCTTGTTGATTGGATGTTGGAAGTATTGATAGTTGGATGTGATTATAAGTTGGATTGAGATATTGATTGATTGATTGAATGACTAATTGATGATTATTGGTTGAGTGTATGTGTAGACTGGAGGGTGATTGAATATAGACTGGTAGCTGGATGGTTGGAAACTAGTTGTTTGTCAACCATCAGATGGATGATTTGAAGTTTAAGGTATTGTCTGATGACCACATACAAAATAAGGCCAATAAGTCAGTCTTTCTTACATGTGCACATTCAAATATAGATATGTAAATATATCATGTGTAAAGGCAATTTCATATAAATCATACTAATAGTATTCAATAATCAGTAAATTATACTCATTTTTTCATACAGGCTTGTTCAACAAGTAAATCAATATAAACATACATGTTGTACTCAATTAAATTATATTATGTCGCATCATTATGCATGCCTCATCACTGCATGCATGTCATGTCAATCTACTATGCCTGTAAATCATTTTATATAATATAAATATATCAATATCTTCTGCATAGAGTGCATGTATTAAATACAGCAATCATATATCTTATTTTTTTAGAGTGAATGCACCAAATATGAAAATATCCAATGAAATATCATTATGATTATGACAAAATGTGTAGAATGATAAAATCTACAATATAATTAAGTTATATAATGAAAGTTTACTAGAAACCCAAATGTCACATCTTTTTTTCATTCTCTGATCAATTTATAAAAAAAAATGTAACATATATAAAAAAATCATTGAAAACATATATAGGTTAACAATTACCCACCTAAAGAAGAACAATTTTTCTAGCTAGCTCGACAAATGGAACCAGCTCTATGGTTTTGAATCCTCTCTCTCTCTCTCTCTCTCTCTCTCTCTCTCTCTTTATATATATATATATATATCTGTGTGTGTGTGTTATCCTCTCAGCTCGCCTTCTCTTCTCCCCATTTTTCTTCTCTTTTGCCTGTCAAATGAGGAATGGTATGTGATTGAAGAGTGTGGGTTTATATATATACATAAAAGACATTTAAAAGTGCATAGCACCGCAATGCTACATCACCCAGCATCGTTGCACAACCAATGGTTTATCATTCTTTGGAATCTTCTCTTAAGATGAGACCTCAACGTAGTGGCGCTATAGCACTCTCAAGCATTGTCCACCAAACAAAGAATACAATGTCACCTAGAAAACACTGTAGTGCTCCCAAGCACCTCAATTTTTTTCTACCATCCTGCAGTGGGCTTATCACCATAGTGCAGCCCACTCTAGCACCATAATAGCCTCAAGAGAAACTCTACCCTTATCAAATTTATATTCCAAAATCAATTTCTATGTTTCTTTTTCAATGCTCCAAATATCAATAAGGTCAACAAAGGTTTCTAATTATTGTTAAAGTGCCTATTACATTCTATGTCAAAACTTATTTTGGAGATTCATGGGAGTACCACTAGGCTTTCTTCTTGGCTTCACAACAAATTCATCTCTATTTGGAAGCCACCACCCTGCTCAACCTCTCATTTTTTGAAGCTGTTAGGTTTTATTTCCAATTCTCTTGGTTCATGTTTTCCTTCACTTTGGGACACCTAGATTGGGGGTAATTGTTATATCACTTAATGTCCTCCAATCTCTTTGAGTCTTTGACTCTCCCCTCCTCCTCTTGGCTTATTACTCATATCTCTACTAATGGTTGATACTTATCATATTTTCCTCAATTTCATAGAATATATGAATGCTTGAGTACCATCCCCATTCATTTTGATTCTAAATGCCTTCTTTGGATTTGTGTGGCTAATCCTTGTTTCCAAGATTTTGCTTATAATGTTTATAGCCAAGTGGATGATTTTAATCAGCATATTTTTATCTAGAATCATAAGCGCTCTATAAGATATTTTAATTTCTCACTGTTGACCATTAATTGGGGGCCACAAATATACTAAGTCGCTTTCTATTAGGAACGTTTTGGTTCCCCCTCTCTGTAGTCTTTGCTACTTGGAACTTTTCTCTTCTTCATGGGCTTGTCCATTGTGCTGTTTTGGGATTTTTTGGTGCCATGATGCTTAAACCTCTCTGCTTTCTACCATGGACGACTCCAACATGTGTGGCTTCGTCTTACTCATATATTTGAACAAACGTCCATAACTTCTATCAAAGATATTTTTTGTAACTCACCAGCAATGTATTTGGAAATACGGCCATTATATGATATAAATATATTTTTAATATGATTTTATAATTAATATAATTTAAATTTTAAAAATAGTATATATATTAATTACATAAATTAAATAATTGTAAAATATGAACTAATAAAAATTGGCAAGTATCATTCTTTTTATTAGTTCAAATTCAAATATCTATATATATTTCTATATACATTAAAGTTTTTATAATCAGATCAAATATCAAATCATCCTCAACAACAACATCAAACTTAGGCTTTGTTTGGGATGAATTTCTTACTGCAGCTTAAAGCAGCTATCTAATATAAAAAATTTTATGTTTAAACTAAAGCTGTTTAAGAAGCAATAAAAACGAAGTTCCAAATGAAGCCTTAATCTCACTATTTAGGGTTGTCTACATGAATAATTTTTCTCTATTGTATTATATTAAAAATCAAATTCTAATTTAAATCTAATAAAAAAATATCATTTTTAATATTTTCTAACCAAGTTTTTTTAGGTTTATCTTTATCTTTTTTAACATAAGCCAAATCCTATACATCTAGTCTCTCAAACGAGTCATCAAAAGGTTAATATTTTATATGATTAAACTATTTAAGACGGCTCTCTCGAATCTAATATGCTTAATCAAATTTTGAATCCTTAGAAAAAAAAAATAGAAATTTAGATTTTGTTTGGGACAGCTTTCTTGCTGCTTTATGAAACAATTTCTTGATTTTTTTTTAATTTAAATTTTTTGTACTAAAAAAATTGCTTTAAGAGATAATAAGAAAGCCATCACAAATGAAACTTTATTGGGATTCAATCAAAAGTTAAATCATGATGATGTAAATATTATGAAAATGTATTTAAATTATTTTAAGTAATGTAAATTTTTAATAATGAATATAAGTGATGATATGATACAAGAAACAAGAGGACAGCACGTGTCACTTTTCCTTCAAGATGGGCATGATTGAAAGCACTCGTTTGAAATTTCTCAATGAAATAGACTTTCAAAAGCGTGGCTCACTTTCTTCTTTGTATTTGGCAAATCCCAGCCTGTAATACATCACTATCAGATAACGAAGGATCTTATATTTTATTAGAGTTGGTATATGAGCCTCTTCTGGGTCCTATGACTTGCTAAGATATTTTTTATGATGAAGATGATAAAATATGTGATTTATTATAAAAAATTATTGATTGTAAATATGATTTCATAATTTAGGGGATTAATACTCAAAATATTATTATTTCTATAATTAACACTTAAACTTCAATAGTTACATATCGTTATGCTTAACTTTGTTTATGATGAAACCCTATAACATGATGAAGAGAAGGGATCGGACATGAACCCTTAAAGGATCTCATTAGGAAGTGGCATCGACCACCCTCTCTTCCTGTCGGAATTAAGCCTATGCCACCTCGCATGAGCAGAGTATGACATGTTGTTCGGAAGGATATCGGCAAGATCGATAATGTGCAAAGGTGGCAGCAAAACCAGTGACTCTTGAAGGCGGCACGGGATCAACATTATGTGAAGTTAGCATTATGACCAGCGGCATGGAAATATAAAGAAGTAATGATTGGATCTAGATGATACGCAAAATTTTAATGAGATAAGTAATATTTTTTTTGTTATTAAAAAATTTAAATATTATGTAAGTAAATAATAAATTTTAAATATTAAATATGAACTTGTTGAAGTTATGAGTGCTAGGTATATAAATCCCACTATAATTTATGCTTAAAAATTAAAATACTGCATAGTAATTATGAAAATTAAATAAATATAGACTAAGAACTAATTAAAAATTGACCAACAAAAAAATTTCAGTTCTGTATAATTTAGGAGTAAATTCTTTAACTCAGCTCCATATATTTCATTATATTTTTTATTAATTAGAGTTTGTTCACGTGGTGATGTTGGAACACTCATATTATTCAAAAGCACGCATCTTCCATATTTTTTTAATTACCTAAAGTGTCATAGCGACCATTTTTTTATTGCTTTTTAAAGCAGTTTTTTAATCTAAAAATTTTAATTTTTTTACGAGAAAACTATTTAAAAAGCAGTAAGAAAGCCTTCCCAAATAAAACCTAAATTGAACGCATGGATGACATGTTAGAGTCATGCATGTCTGTGTCCGTGATCAACACATTTCTTTCTAATGAATACACTAGGGCTGCAAAGGAATTCAGAGTTTCACTTGCTATTTTTGGTTCGGCTCGATTATAATTCGTCCTTAATCATTTGATTAAATAAACAAATAAGTTTGAAATTTTTTTTTTAATGTTCAATGGTTAAATAAACAAACTTTAACAATTATATGTTTAATTTATTTATATTAAAAAATAGCATCATTTAAAATTTGTGAACAAGCTTGATTTATGTTTGATATAGAGGGCGTGAACAAGCTCACTAAGAAACTGAATTAATTTTGATATAGGATCGATTAAGTCTCGTTATGAAAATGATGAATAATTTAAAATTGGAGATAACACTATCAAACTATTTAAGTGTTATTTGGTTTAAAGTAAAGGGCTGTAAAGTATTCCAATTTAAGAGGTTTTAAGAATATTGATGTTTAATTTGAAGTAAAATGAATGCAATGTAAAATTTTGAAGCATTTGGAATTCACCATCTAGTACACTTTTGATAATTTTGAAATTCTTCACATTTGGGCGAGTTTCAAACACGCCATAAATTTATAGCCTTTGTCGCCGCCTGCCACCTACCTCGCATCCCCTGCCTGCCACTGTCTTGGCTCACAACCGTTTATCACCAGGTCCACTACCGCCCACCACTTACCGCCACCACCCATTGCTTGCCGCCTTTGACCTATTTCAATGTATTTGAAATGGCTCAGATAAAAAAGTTATTTTTTGCATTTATTTTATATTCTTTCAAACATTTCCGAAGTATTTATTTTGCATTATATTTAATTTATCTGATTAATATCTCTTGTTTATTTAGAAATGAATATAGATTTTTTAATTTAAATAACTAATTAAATTAGCGAAAAAAAATAAATGTTCAATCAATCTACAAATTTAACTAAAGTCTAGCTTGCCACTTTTGCTAAGCTATTGCTAATGAAAGCATATAATGATTTGACATAAAGTGTTTTATTTTTTATAGGGTTGAAGAATGGATCATAATGTCACTGAAGCAATTTGCGGATAAGAGAAAAAATCCTAGTGTTGCTCTGCTAGGGTTTTTGGCGTGCTCTTTCTTCTCTGCACTTCCTCTTCCCCGGGGCCCTCCCCCTCCCCTCTTGCCCTTTCGATGGCGTCTTCCTCTTATCTGGCCGACTTCCCCCCTCTTCCGGGCATTAGATATATTGTCTTCTCGGCTCCGCCTGGCCCCAACTTCATCGCCAACCTTACAAATCAAGACCCGGCAGCTAACGATTTCTCCCTCTCCTTCATTTCTCCTACTTCCAAGATCCCTTTCTCGGCTGAAGACGTAGCTCTTGGGGTTCTCGATTGGAATTTATCTCTAGTCGGCTACTCTGTTGGACCTAGAACCACCTACTTGAGTCTTCAGAACACCATTAAAAAGGTTTGTGCGATTGATCTTCTCTCCCTAAACGATGGTTTTTTTCCTATTTAAATTCACTTATGCGGAGGATTTTGAGGTCACCTGGTCGGGCGGACCTTGGTTTTTCTTTGACTGTCCATTTATTTTAGAGAAATGATCGCCTAAATTCATGCTTAAAAGAGATGAATTTAGCGCCATTCCCATTTGGATAAAAATTCTAGATCTTCCCTTAGCTATTTGGAATCCGTTGGGGATTTCCAAAATCGTTAGCTTTGTTGGTCAACCCCTGGCGGTGGACGCCTTGACAGCTCGTAAGACCTGATAGACGTTTGCTAGGGTTTGTGTTATGGTTTCTAGCAAATCTTCTTTCACGGATGTTATTCCAGTTTGTTTGAATGGAGATGATGTTGAGCTTAAAGTTGTATATGATTGGAAACCCATTCCTTGCTCTGGTTGCGGCTCTCTAGAGCACCCTCCCAACCTTTGCCCAAAACATCCTCAACCCAAAACTCAGCAGCTACCTCATCCTCGGGGTAGAAGCAAGAGTAGAGCTTGCCAACCTAGGCTCATTCCCCTTGCCAATTCCTCCCCTGCTCTGCTGCCTATCCCCCAATTACAACTGCCTCCTGTTGCAACCCATGACCCTGAGTTTGAGATTTTGATGATGTCAAATAATGAGTGTT
>NW_021319488.1:13267-35156 GCF_001605985.2 Dendrobium catenatum
TCCATCTCCTAATAACCTTCTCCCCTGTAATGAGCCTATTTCTGATGGAAACCTTTGTGATCCCGTCCATGTTCTGGACCTCAAAAGTCTCGCTTCTGCTCCTATTCCCCCTCCTCTTGATGTTATTAACCAAGCGGGCCCCATTCCTAATCTAAACTCTCCCACAGCTAACCACCCTCCTAATGAACCACCCCTTATAACTAAAGCCACTCATTCCCATCCAGATAATTTTCAATCTTCTCCAAAATCCCATACCAACTAAGCACCACCTCCCTGGATCCACCAACCCCTCACCACAACAACTTCTCCCAATAAATTTGCCATCCTCCAACCTGAAGAACCTCCAGATTTATTGGAAATTTGTGATACTTCTTTAAGCATCCCTTCACAGAATCAGGAAGACCCTCTGGGATACAAAAAATAGGCCAATACTCACAACTCAAAGCCCCCAAGGTCTAAAAGCTCCAAACAAGCACAAACCTCTTCCAAATCCAATTGACCTTTCCCCTTTGGGATGCTGGAATATTCAGGGCTTTAACAGTCCTAACAAATGTTTGCCTATAAAAATTTGATTACTGTACACCGTCTTGAGTTGCTTTGTATTCTTGAGGCTAAAATCTCTCCTCATGCTCAATCCGACCCTTGGTTTTCCCTCTCCCACTATATTTTTTTGAATGAAATGAGCTGTAACAATCTCTGCTCCTATATTCCCGAGAGAATATGGTTGAAATGGAATGAAAATAATGTTACTTTTAAGCCTATTATAACCTCTTCCCAACTTATTCATGGCACCTTGTATTTCAATGCCAATTCCCAATTCTTCCTTATTGTGATCTATGCTGCTAATTCCCATTCTGAAAGAAACGCTCTGTGAAACCAGTTAGCTACCTTAGCTAATAATATCTCTACCCCATGGATCATTATGGGAGATTTTAACTGTTTTAAAAATTCCAAGGAGAAATTAGGTGGGATTCAACCCCACCATTCCCAATTTAAATAAATGAACATTTGGATTTTTGATACTAGATCTCTTGAGCTGGCTTCGACTGGGCTGAATTTCACTTGGTTCAATCAAAGAGCTAATGACCCGACTCATATTAAATTGGATAGAATGCTTATCAATTACTCTTGGTTGGAAACTTACCCCTCCTCCTTTTATGAAGTGGAACCCCTGGTTGTTCTGATCACACCCCCTTGGTCCTTTGCTCGGGTACTCCTATGCCTGATGGTGGGAGGTTTTTATTCAAAAACTATGGTCAATATGGATGGTTTTTGGGATGGGGTTATTTCTGCTTTTGCCAAGCACTCCGAAGCTAGCCCTATTGCAAATCTTTACTACAAGTTGAAAAGTCTTAAATTCTTCCTGAAACAAAAAAAGTGGACCAATTCTTCTTTCCTTAAAGAGAGAATTGTGGTTATGAGGCTTAATTAAAAAAATTGTCTGGAGATGATTCATATGAATCCATTTGATCAAATTCTCAATAGTTCTCTTAATACTATTAACTCTTCTTTGACTTTTTATCAGAGTGCTTGGGCTTCTTGGATTGTGCAAAGGGCTAAAGCTAAATGGCTTTCAAACGGTGAAGATGACTTGGGATTTCTTTATGCCAGGATCAAGAATAAAGGTAATATCAATCAGATCAGGAAGATTTCTACTCCTGAAGGTCATTTTAACACCCCAAGTTCAGTAGCCAATGCCTTGGTTAATCACTTTCAAGGGCTGTTTAATCCTCCCAATTCCAATAATCTCAATTGGAGTTCCATTCCTTCTGGTTCCACTATTCCTGTTAATCTTGTGGAAGGCATGTTAGCTCCTGTTACTGATATTGAAATTAAAGAGGTTATTTTTGCGGGTGCGGCCTCTTCTTCTCCTGTACATGATGGGTTTTCGTGTCGTGTCAAATATTGACACCCCTAATTCCAAGCATATCATTTGAAACATTCTTAATATCACTAACAATTTTTTTTTTTCATATAATATTAGCTTTTTCATACACGCTTAAAATTTTAAGCTATTGAATCTTACTCTCAAAAAATTTTTTGTTAGTATTCTTTAAATGAATTCATCTAATATTTAAATAATATTTCACTTTTTTTAATATTATTTTAATTTATCTTAAAGTTTAAAACTAATGAGTGATGCTGGATATATAAACTTTCATTCAAAATGACTTTACAATCTAAACGATATATTTTTTATAAGAAAATAATCAATTTGAGTTTTATTATATTTATTCTTATAAATGATGAGATGCTCATATATTTTTTTAAATAAGATATTAGTAATTACAAATTTATAAGTTAGAGCAAAATTTAATACGGTCTTATTATCTTTATTAGTCACTCCAAACTCATAGCTATGATGAATTTTTTTAAAATCTTCTACTCCTTTAATAACATGTCCATTTAAATATTTTCCAATAATTTTTTTTTAAGATGTATGTTTTAAATTTTAATTTTTAAAAATTATTCTAAAATTTTAATTTTGAACATATATCCAAATCAATTTGAAAAGCATAAACATATATAATATTAATAATCTTAGTATTAACAATAATAATTAAGACTATAGTTAAATATCTAATTCTATTCATTTCTATAATATTATCCTTTAAACTCTTATTTATAATCACACATGTACTATTTATAGTACAACTCATAACTGAATAACATAGTTTAAATCTTAAACTATCAACAACATCAGCTTTCTCTCCAACCCATATAATTTCCTGAATGCATATAATAGTTATCTTTTTTATAAATCATAATATCTATTAATTAAATTGAGTTACTTTTAGGAAACATCCTACCATTAACACAATGTATTAAAAAAATTATTTTATAATTATTCGATAAATTTTATGCTAGTCGTCGACTTCTTAATAGAACTCTTTATTTTTCTCATTTAGGACTTGGGATATAGCTACGATGATGTTTACCTAAAAAATTATCTATTTTGATTTTATATTAATTCAAATAATTTTAAATATAATATATTTCTTTTATTTTATTTGACATTCCATTGTGGATGATTATTATTTTTTTAGTCAAACAAAACTAAACAGCATGTGATTATTAATTGTTTTGACGAAAGTTAAAAAAAAAAACGGTCAGTTTAATGGATGGGCCAATATCCCGTGTAACCCATTCCATCCTCGGTGTGGACACTGAGATTGCAGCAACTACCCACGTTCTTGTGGAGAAGATTTATGTACTGGAGCACCGCTTTAGCCTTGTTTTTATCGGATGCAGCTGTCGAATCGAAAGAGAAATGTCTCAAAACTGAGATCATAAATTGCTGAAGTGATGATGCAAACCATTTTTTGACCGTTCAATCGTTTTTAGACGTGTAAGGAACTCCATTTCTTCCTTATGAAACTCGCTCTCACTCGCGCAGGAGAAGTTTAGATTACGGCTGGTAAGATCTAAATTGCAAAGATGGCGGTAGACTCTCTCCTCCTTCGTCCTCTGTCCCCGCAACTCCGCCTATTATCCCCCACTGCCTCGTCGAGAGGTGCGTCTACGGAGCTCTGTGAGCTCAGGAATGCAGCTATTTCGTCCTTCTTTTCCATTATAGGGAGGATGTAGAAAATTGCCAGTAATGTGTTATTCCGTGCAGTGATCGATTGGAAAAGTTGAAACCTGGGCGTGATATTGTTATAGAAAAAATTGAACTTAACTTAATCCGCGATTCTTTGCTAGGGTTTTTGTTGTTTCAGCTTTATTGTTGCATTAGCAGTATCAGATAATAGCAAGCATTCTTAGTTCCGACTAAGAAATTCCATTTCCTTGCTGTTGCTTTTTAAAAGATGGTTTCAATGAAACAAAGTAGTTATTGAAGTTATGGCTTATAATTCACCTTCCTCTTATCTTTACAAATTTTCTTTTGATAAATACACGACATGCAGTTTCCACCTTTCCTCTATTGTGTGGGAATTCGACTACACCATTCAGAAAGCTATTTAGTCAGATTAAAGCATGCTTAGACTTAATTACTCTGTTAGTTTGTTTTTGATGCTTAAGTTCCATAATTGATCTTCCACCGTGTCTTGCTTTATTTCTTTGAAAAATATCCTTGATCACTTGTATTAAAAACTTTAATGTCATTAAGATTATGTTGATTTTTTTTGCCATAGTGATGGAATGCTGTGGTGCCTGAACGGTTTCTTGAATGCTTTTCCTATAGCTGTCAATTCAGCTTGATGTTAAAAAATTTCTTTTGTTTGGCTCTAATGATTTTCTGGAGTTCAGCTTCTTCATTAAGTAAATGAGTGGGCCCTGAACAAGATTTATAAGCTCATTTATTAGTTGGCAGGATTTGGGTTAAAATTGGGGAGCACTGTCTTGTAAATCCCTTGCAGTGGGTGTGTGTGTTATAAGGAATCTGAATAAATAATATTTGTAGCTATAGACAAGAGAGAATAATGACAAGAAATTAAATTGCAAAAATCAAAAGATTGACAATGATTGATTCATAGTGGTTTATCACTAACCGACCGATGTCCACTCTTTGGAATCTTCTCCTCAAATGTTTCATTAATCCACTCTTTTGCAAAACACAGACAAGAAACCTCTTTACAAGAGTACTCTACAATGAGTGGAGAAACGAAAGCTTCCTCTTCTAGTCGAGAAAAAACCCTCTCCTAGCACATGTCGTTGGTTCATGATGAATTAATGGAAGACTTTGTGATTCTAGTTTCAAATTTACTTAGCTCATGAAGTTTTCAAAGGAAATTTACAAGTGGAAACCTATAGCTTTGAGAGAGAGGAATGATTTTGAGTGTAGGAAGCATGCAAATGAGCTTAAGACTGCTTGTTATGATTTATAATGGTTCTTATGGGTATTTATAAATGCTAATAAGATAATTCATGCCATAAAATTTGTCCTAGCCATTGTTAATTTCTAGCTTGTTGTCAATATTGATGTTACATTTCAGTTATTTAATAAAATTTTTATCTTGGGTGTTTGTTCTTATGATCATGGATCATATATGAGATACGTTCAAATTCTTTCTAAAATTCAACAGATTTAGCATGTTCAAAGTGTTTTCTAGGTACAACAACAACAAACAACAACAACAGATTTAGCATGTTTTCTAGGTAGTGTAAAGTGTTTTCTACCATGCTTTCTGTGTGTTCACTGTGAAGATTTAGCATGTGAAATTTTAAATTCAGTTTTGCTTTTAAAAGGATTGTTCTCTTTCATGTTTCAACCTTATGTCGATTCTTTTCATTAATGGAATCCAACTCTACTTTAGCATTTGTGAAACACTTTTCTAAGGTACAGTATTCTTTCTATAAGCTAGCATATTTCCTTTAAAATTCATAAAACTATCGTTCAGTTTCTTACATTGCTTTCTAATTCTTCTCAATTATCTATCCGATGCTTTCTTCTTCAAATTCTTATATTACCATCATGCATAAATTTATTTCTTCATTTTTTGATTCGCTTGAGGATAATTCCAAATCTAAATTTACCTAAAAAAAGCTTTTTAATTCTTCTTTCCTTCTAGCCTTCATTGATGTTTGGACACTACCATTGAGTGGGTCTTGGTTTTAAACATTGAGTAAAAACATATTATCCTTATATTTATCATTATTTGAATTATTCTTACCTTTTTCTTTTGACATCTTCTTGATTGCTTTGTTAACTTTAGGAACAAATTGAATTTCCTTGTTATCAGGGCAACTTCATCATCACCCTTTTTGTCATTTAGCTTTCTTTAGAATTTCTTGCTTTGAGCGCATGGCTTTGAGCACAATGGCTTTCATCTTCTTCTTTGTTGAGCCATCGCCATTCTTTTGTCTTAGATTTTTGCTTATAAGTGATAAGAGTATCTAAAAAAAATTAATTGATCAAGTTGATAAGTCATTGGCCTCCATAATGGTTGTAACCTTTGCCTTCATGATGCTGGTAACCTCGGCATCCAGTTCTTAAGGAATATTCTATGCAATAAGGTAGAAGCATATGCCTCAAGTATTAGGGTTACATTGATTTAAAAAAGAAAAAAAATAATATTAAATATATAATTTAAACCCATTTTAATTATTTAATTACGTCAAAGCTCCTTTTAACTTGAGTTTCTCCTTCTAAAGCCCTTGGTTACTTATTAACTATACCCAATATTTGCTATTCTTGCTAGTAATAAAAGATCTTTTTTTTTCTTAAACTTAAAGTTTTTTTCTTTCTTTCTTTCTTTAGGGTTCCTTTTTTTTTGGAACATTTGCATTTTGTAATATCTTTTGTAATTTATAATTTTTATTTTGTGGTTTTCTAAAATTATTAGAGTTAATGAGCAAATGCTCAATGTGAAATGGAAAAGACCTGGCATGAAAACATAGTGTGCAAGTGCAAATTAGAGGGAGTGAGAAGACATTTATCTATTTGAAATTAACTCCTGTGATAAAGTTGTCAAAGGTAAAAAAACATCTTTCTAGTTCTCATAAGAATATTGCATTGTATATCAAAATGCTCAAGGAGATGAAAGAGGAGATTCATGCTTAAATGAACAAGGAGACCATGTTGAAGCATTTGATACGACGATTTGATGACAAAGTGGATAGCAGTTCTTATTATGGTAGTGGGCCTAGTAGCAAATATTTCTCATCCTCCTCGCCACAAATGTCAAATAAAGGTGCAAGAGAACCTATGAACCAATTTATAATGAAGGTTGAGGATGACAAGGATGATGGTGCGAGGGTAGCCCATTTAATGTCTCCTCAAAATGCAAGCGAGACTCATCTGGAAACTTGAAGATTCTTTTACAAAAATACAATTTCACTTAATTTGGCAACTGCCTCATCTTATGTTAGCATGATTCATTATATAGGTTACTATGGTTGATGCCTTAAACATTTGTCCATGTTTGAGCTTATGACTTGAATATTGAAGGAGGAACTGAATAATATCAAAGTAATTAGGGAGATGAATAAAACTTGGACACTACTTGGAGTTATAATCATTTATGATAGTTAGTCTGATATTAAAATAGGACCTTGATCAATATTCTAAGTAATTATTCATTTGATATGATTTTTGATGATTGTCGAAGCATTAGATTAGGTGAATGATTTAGAGTATATTTTGGACTTATGATATAGTCATAGATGAGATTAGAGAGTATTTAGTGGTTCAAGTTATTACTGACAATACTAGTACTTACAGGTGGCAGGAAATACGATGATGGAGAAGAGAAAACATATGGATTGGACTCATGTGTGATAAATTGCATAGATTTAATTTGAAAAACTTGGAAAGTTTCTTTGGCACAAGAACACCATGACCAAAGCAAAGAAGATTAGCAAGTGCATCTATAGTTATTGTTAACTGTTAATTTTGATGAGGAAAATTTCTTTGTAATAACTCTTACGACCTATAGCTATCAGATTGCTACAACATGCTTGAGTTTACAAAACATCTTGGAAGTAAGCTAACCTTTGGAGGTTATGTTCACCTCCACACAATGGTTAAATTGTGTTTAGGCTAATAAACCTATAGGCAAAGATAGTTCATCTACAATCATAGTTGGGTAACATTGGCTTTGATAAAGTTCTCTAAAAAAGAACTCTTAATACCTATAACTACTAGGTTTGTTATGATATATTTGAATTTACAAAGCTTTTTGGAAGCAAGCCAATCTTCTGAGGTTGTTTTCACCTCCACACCACACAATGGCTAAATTGTGTTTGGACTAAGAAAGCACAGGCAAACAAGTCATGAAAATTATTTTGAGTGGCAGGTTTTGATTACGTGTGACTTTTGCTATAATAACAAGTAAACCTTGGTTCATATTTTAAGAATGATTGACGTGGAGAAAAAGTATGCTATGAGTTTCATTTATATTGCCATGGATGAGGGAAAGGAGCCGATAACACAAAACATAGGAGGAGAGGAGTCCAAGTACAAGAAAATTTAGGAATTAATTGATGAGAAGTAGGTGTTTTAACTTCATCATCATTTGCATGTCACATGATATTATATTATTTCTTAATATCAATATGTGGAAAACAATTTAATTAATCCATAGATCAAATTTAGTTTGTAACACTCTATGGACTTATTGATCATTGATGTGGAGGCAAATCTCAACTTGTTGCATTCAAAATTAAAGATGGTTTATTTGAATTACAACAAGCCGAAGATACAATAATAAAACTTTCTCCATGCAATTTTAATATATATTGTCCAAGTTCCACCAAATTTATATACTGTGTTAATTGTGTTTTTAAAAGCAGTTGAATGGTGGATTTAATTTGGTGACGACGCTCTAGAATTACAATGAGTTGTTAGAAAACTACTAGATCTTATATGCTTGTCATCAAGTTATGAACAAAATTGGATTACATATAACCAATTTAATGCCAAAAGGAGAAATTATTTGAAAGCCATAAGGATGAACTTTTTAGTTTACATTATGTAGAACAAGATATTAAAATTTGAACATTTGATTAAGGCCACTTTCGAGGAAGATAAAAATTCATTAGTTTGCAATGATGTGTCGTCAGATGATGAATAACTTGTGGAAGAAGACAATAAACTTATACCATACAAATTATAAGAGGAAGATCTTAATACTGAAGAAAGAAGCCAGGCTAATAAGTTCAACATAAGCTAACAAGTAATTAACATAAATAGTTACTATAAAATTTAATATAACTATTACTTCAAAAAATGGTTACTTCATTCATGCCAAATTTTTTTCTATAAAAAATATTTAATATTCGATTATGGTTCAATCATGGAATGAATTTTTATTGCATATGATCTCAACTTTGATCGAATCTTATTTGAATGTTATTCGAATTAAATTTGGTTGCAACGAACTTTAAAAAAGTAGTCCTTGATCTAGACTGAGGGCATTTGGTCTGAAAGGAACTTTTATGCATATTTACTCAAGAAACGATATATATATATATATATATATATATATATATATATGCGCCTTAAGTTCTATGAAGCTTAAAATATGTGATTATCATGATATTTTTTATGCATTTGATGTTCATTTTCTTGTTTTATTGTTTGTGTTAAGCTTGTAATTGGATTGATAGTAAAGCGTTGTGCTTGAACATGATTTTTTGACCTTATTGAACTTTAGTTTTGTTTGTGTTTGGTTCGATTGTTGATGAACTGAACTAAACAAGAGCTAAACTCACTCATGTTTGACTTATTTGCTATCTTAGCTTTGTGGTTGATCTTTTTTGTCAATTAACTGTGGAATTACATCTTTATTTGTGTAATGATTTCATACAACAGGTATATATTTTTATGTATGCAAATGATACTTATCTTTGTTTAATTGACAGGTTTCTGTTCACAGCTTCAATATCATAAAAAATGTAATACTATAGATAAATCCTGGAAGGAAACGGTTGCAGGTTGCCATACAAATAAACATATGGGGTTGAGAATTGAAAGATTTACCCGTTCTAATGGTTGGAGACATCTAAATGCCACGTCAGAGCACTCTTTAGAACCAGAACCTGAAGCATATACTTTTATGAAATTATGGAATATACTACTGTCATCCTTGAATGTTTTCTACCGATTTTCACGTCCCCACACTGTCATAGGCACAGTTAAGTCAACCCGCGATACTTTAGTATCTTATTGGCTTTAGGCATGCATCAGCACGGAAAACTTATTCTGCAATGTGAGTGGTCTTGATTATTTTATTTTTTCACTAAAATAAAAATGTTCATGTTAATGCAGGCATTGAGCATCGTCTCAGTTTCTGTCCTGTCCATTGAGAAATTTGCCGACTTTTCTCAACCTTTTTTTACTGGGCTTTTACAGGTAGAAATATTAATATTTTTTGTGATTAATACATTGTTTGACTTATTGAAATTAAATAATCTACAGGCATTGATTTCTGCGCTATTCATGAACATTTATATTGTTGGACTAAATCAGTTATTTGACATAGAAATAGATAAGGTATCCCCCTGAACGCTCCTTTATCTTTTTCTTTTCCTCGTTTCACCTGTGTGGGTTTGTGCATGCTTGTTTAAAACACTAATTAGATGCAATCCGATAAGGTATACAATTTTTTTAACAGGAAATCCTAATTTTTCATGTGTCACCATATAGTTAACAATTGGCAGTTGGGTGATCTAGAATGGTGCTTGATAATGATCTTCTTTGTGTTTGATATAAATTCTGACACACTGATTAGTGAAATCTGATACCTCATTTTTCCTTAGGTTAACAAGCCAACTCTCCCACTCGCTTCTGGGGAGTACTCTTTCAGAACTGGCGCTGCAATTGTTTCTGTTTTTGCTATTATGGTAACTTAGATAATTGAAAATGCTAGCCTTTTCTGAAATCTTATTCTAACGCGTATCATTTTTATATAGTAGCATTTTCCTTGGTTTCATATAACTTCATGTGCATTTTATCAGTGTTTGAATGAAGTATGGGATGATGCATTTTATTTTTTAACCTTTATTTCCCCCTTCAAAAAGATCACAGTAATACCGATTATCATGTTTTCACTTTCTTACCTCATCTATGTTAATGTGATTATAACTGAAAGCTTGTTTCTTATCTTGTCTTCCTGGCTATGGCATATTCTAATTAACAAGACTAGAAAAGAGTTATGTTAAAAGTAAATGGTACAAGCCCTAAAAGTTTAAAAAATGGTTATGCAATTTCGAAAATATTTCACGAATGCTTTCTTGATTGTGAAAGAATTTTTTGGCTTTAGGGGTGCAACCGGAGAAAATATCTAATGAAGCATGTCTGTTATGATTTAGTCTCCTCTGTGTGCCGAAATGCCGTGCTTTGATGCTCATGATGCCAATAGATATTAGATTTGTTTGTTATGGCTTTGCAAACCACTTTTAAATGGCCTTTTTTGTAGACGTGTAAATAAAGCTTTATTCAAAGCAAGGTCTCTTCTCTTAATAGTTAATCTTGTTCTGAGAAGTTAAAATTACAAGTTTAATGATGAGTATCCTAATCCTTTTTTATGAATTTGTTGACTAAAATATCTATGTTTTTAACAAGTTTTTGTGGAAATGATTTAAAAGTACTATTTGAGCTTGGCCTATACTTTTTGGCATTAGTAAAGTGTTGTTTTGTCGGCCTTCCGATAATTCTGTTTGGAGATTATATGTATTATGATTAGCCTATGTTAAGAAAGATAGAGGCAGACCAAAAAGTCTTGATTATAAAATATTAAAAATAATAATTTTTATTATATTTAAATGAGACTTTGACTCTTAATAGGACATAATGGAGAATAAGGATTCATGTAGTCGAACGCACAGAGTGGGATAAATGCTTGTTGTTGTTATAGTTTTAGCATAGTGTTGTCCATTGATGCTTCTTGTGCATCCTTTTATCAATATATACAATTTTTATGATTCCTAAACTATATTTTAAGTTATGCAATAGCATATTTTGAATGTTTTATGTATTGCTTGCTTCATTGCATTCAATATTGTTTTCTTCAGTGTTCGAATTATTGCAACTTTATTTATTTTTAATATTAGTATGTTGTAATTTGGGAGTTTCTTGTGATTTTTATGTAGAAGTTTAATGGGCCAAATATCTTCCCCTTTTATTTTCTTGCCTTATTGTAATTTATTCCTCATTTTCTACAAACTCACCAATTTTACCTTTTTTTTTTATTCGACAAAATTGTATCAGTTGTCGTAGAAATGCTTACATAATTAGTGGTTACCAAAAAATTGCCTGTAAAAAAATCAAAGCAATAAAATACATTGGACCAAGATAATTTGAAAGTTGAGCTTGTAATATCTATCCAAGGAGAGAGAAGGAGGCCCACATTCAAACACCTGCAAAGTTAAGAATTCCAAAGTCATCAGAATATTTATTGCATCCATCTTGAAATCTTAGTAAATTCGAAAGAATGCAATAAAATTCCGAAAAGCATAAGTTGAAATATTTTATCTACTAAATCAGACAAACTTTTGATGTAGCCTTGAGAATGAAAAAAGATTGAATAATCAACAACATCTACAGCTGAATAATCATGAGTAGCATAGGGGAACACAATTATAACGTTGCATGGAAAAATGAGAGTAGGAGTAACTGAGGTATCCTCAAAAAGCTGACATATAGCTCTCCTAAACAAGGTAGAAGTATCAAGTATGCTTGACAACAATATTTAATGATACTAGAGATGGAGAATAGGGGTGATACTAAAATCCAACAAACCAACAATAGTTAGGAAAGGCACCATCACAAAAGAGGAATCTTGAATGGTTTCCAACTCATGAGAATATTCTTGGGGAAAGGCTGATGGAAGATCTTTAACAAGTTGACAGGTTTAATTTGACTATTAATATATACTACACCTCCTAGTATGTCTATATCATGATCAATGTAGCTATCTTGGATAATAGGGCCCTTTGAGAAGGAATTTCTTAATTTTGTGCGAGCCTTGAGGCAATAAGCGTAATTATGCCTGAATATTTTGCAAGATTGACAATATGATGGCAAACCCTCAAATTTTACTTTTTTGCTAATAACCATGTGAAGAAGTTTCAATCCATATCTCCCTATCCAAAAGAGTAGAAGTGCTTATTTCAACAAGAACATAATTTATAGATAGATGGGGGGGGGCCTTGTGTTAGCAACATTCACTTATATTGGTTTGCCAATGATTGAATCCAAGGAGTATAATTTATATTGAATGATATTTTGGACCCAAATATGAAGGGAAACAACCCGTACTGGGGTAAAAGGAGGCTATTTAGAAGTTTCAAACTGTGGAATCACTTTAAAATATGTATCAGGAGACCATTCTTATAGTATGAACAACGGAAGAAAATTCTTGAAAAGTTTGCTTTTAAAGATAGCATGATAAGCACGAAATTACAATCAAAAAGTACAATGGAAAAATTAGTTATCTAACTTAAATCAAACATGAAGATATAAATAATCTTCGAACTTAGGTGACAATGAAAATTTACTCAACCGAAGTGTAAGAAATGGTACAGTTAAAAAAAAATTAAAAAAAAAAAAGATATGGTACAGTTAAATCAACAATCTCATCCTAAAAAAAATGAGAGCAGGTGTGCTTTATAGAATTCAAGTCATGGTAAAAGAATGAGAGGAAATTGTCAGAAAGATTCAGCTACAAAGAAGCCTTATGCCTGATAACATTATCAAAAGAATGAGTTGGAGTAATAGGTTTGGAAGGCTGAGCATCAACATCCCAATTAAAGCTGATAAAGTAGTTGATGGACCATCGATATCTGCAATACCATCAATAAACGACTAATAGAGAGGTAATGGTGAAGATGAAGCATGAGATATGGTCATAAGGATGGAGCCACAATGCACTGACAAAGGGACGAAGAGCTAAGGGAAGCCCTAGGAAACGAAATGGAAGTTGAAGTATAAAAAGTGGGTTGAGATGGGTCGCCATTGAAGACATCAATGAGAAAGGAGATGGATTGCTATAAGAATTCAAAAGCAGAAATGTGGACCAATGGTCCTATGGGGTGTCTAGAATTTGTGCCATTGAGGGAGAGAAAGTCAAGAGAGAAAATCAAGTGTGATGATCATATTGGAGAAGCGACATATTGGCATGAATGAAGACTCGACTATAAAAAGGCTGAGAGTGAAAGGGGCAATGGGCAACAACGGGTAGGCCTTTGCATGGATAGGCGGGAGTCCGCATAGGGTGTTGCAGGCAATGATGCAGGTAACAATGAACGAGAATGACAAATGGGACAAAGTTCGTGAGGGAGTGATACTTTTGTTATAGATAACTCAGTCTCTTTGATTGTCATTTTTTTCCCTTTTATTTTAGGGAAACATGTAGTTGGGGTCTTGATATTAGCATTGTATTGAGTTTAATGCTAAAAAAAATAAAATACCTATTGCATGTAGGATCTATGTAAAGATTAATATGATTTTTAAGTATTTTATTGCTGCTTTGTGAGCATTTGGGTCTCTCTCCATCATGAGGTCGTGGCCATCACCACTTTAAAATCCTATAAATACCAAGCGGTTCTTATCAGCCACCACGGCTTCACATTCTTCTCCCTTCCCAACCCCTATTCGTCTCCCCCCTCCCTTAAACTTCTATAAGGACGAAATAGTAGTTGGACACCCACCATCTCCACTTCTCTTCCCTTCACCGAACCTCTTAAGTCTTATATCTGTCCCAACCTATGATAAGATGTGAGGCATGCTTCCTTCGCCTTACTCTATGTCTCTTTCTTGCATTTCCTCTTAAATCTTTTTTTTTCTCTTTATCAAGGTGCATTTTTAAAATCTAGTTTATTATTTTAATATTGTCATATTTGCTTGTAATTTTTTTTATTTACTTATTTTTAAACATATAATGGGAACTATTTATTGTTGAGTTGCTTAGAGGGCTCTAATTGGTTGAGTTTGCTTGCTACAACAATGAAAGACTTTTTCCTTGTTTCTATTTGTGCTCGTCAAATGTTTTCATTGATGTATCCCAGGCAAAAGATTGTCTTCTTTTGATTTTGATCTCTTCCTTTTACCTTTCTAGCCTCTAAAGTGTAAAATCTATAAATGCTTGAACTATGGCAAGTTTGATTGACTAGAGGCACGCTATGATTTTTATCTATTCCTTTTCCTTGTACTTTTATTGCCATATAATTGAACTATGGCATGTTTGTAAAATCTGTATTTTTGAATTTAATTTTTAGAAGACAAATTTATACATTTTAGAGCTAAACTCCATTTTATATCCTTCTCGTGCTTAATATACCAAGTCACATACTCCCCCGCTCACCTTCTCTGTCTTAGAAAGGGTGTTTAGGTAAAAGAACAATATTGGTCCTTTTTGGGATCTTGAAGAAATTTCCCAGTAACTTCCCAGTAACTAATTTCAAAGACCAAATAATATTTAATTGGAAAAACGAAGACTGATTAGAAAAATAGAAGCACTACGTTGCCGAAGGGCAAAAAAGTATTAAACATATTTAATCCGAATTTGTTGCATCTAATACTGTGTATGACGATTTTAATGAAGCTAAATGTTTTTTATACATGAGCATTACTTAATGTTCTTTTTATTTGACTAAAAGCATTTAAGGTTCGAAGTTCAATGCTATAAGAAGACGTTATTTTTATGCATGCTTTTTTATAGGATGTGAATGAAATCGCCTAATTCATTTTAGTGTACGGATATTTGATCGAAGATATAATTATTTTAGTTGTCCTTTCGCTAAGGTCACCTGTATTGAATTGAACAATAGTTTCTCTTTTACTTTGTTTCTTTTAGGTCATTGAAACTTTTCTTTAATAACTTTGATCATCTACTATGTATTGCTTACTATGACAATTGCGAAGGCTAGATCAAATACCCGATTGTGAACATGCTTTCTGGAACATTCATCATACAAACTCATGCCTATGCTATAGAGGGTTGCAATGATATTTTATTAACTATATGTCAGAATATGTTACATTGAAAGGACTGCAAGTTATGCTCATATTTGGTTTTTATGTTTCAGAGTTTTGGCATTGGATGGGTTGTTGGATCTTGGCCATTACTTTGGGCCCTTTTCGTCAGTTTCATTCTTGGAACAGCATATTCTATCAATGTAAGTTCATATTCTTTTGCACAAGTAATTTGTGGACATGACATTGGTTAACTTATTTAAACGTCTCAATGTTCTTTTATTGTATTTATATACTCTTGTCATTTATCAAGCTGAATTGTGAGATGGGATTTTGACACAGATCCTGCGTGGTTTGTTCTAACATTTTGGAAATAGCCCAAAATATTTTCTGGCTATGCTAACCATCAGGTTAAGCTGAATCTTAGCCAACCTGTTCTGTTATATTAAAATAAGATTATATGGGTATGAGATGACGAACATTAAACAATTTGGTGAAAATACAAGAGAGCCAATAAGAAATGCCATGAAATATCCCGTTTTATCTTTAGCGTCAGGGAAATGTGTTAGGTGTATGTATGTGTGACTCCCTCAGTTCAAATCATGAGCATGTTGGGTGCACCCTTTTATATTCTTTTTCTTTTTTGGTCAATTAATATGGAGCTTGGAATGATGGAGACATTATTTTTTCCTTATAAATAACTGAAGCCTTTTGTTAATCACATGCTAGGCTATTGCCAAAATTTAAATACATGTGTTTATTGAGAAATTATTCTGTTGTTTTGTTTGAGATGACTGATCACAATCCCAATTAATTGTAGAATGTCTTATTCCTTTTTGCCCAGGAAATTTTTTCTAAACCATGATATTTCATTTCATTAAAACATCATATTAGGTTTTCGCCAGTATAAGTAATTAGGATAAGAACCTTTTAATACACATCACTTGTCATGCTAGTCTCATGCTCATGGCATGCCTAGCATGACAAGTAGAGAACATAAGTTTAAAAGAAAATTCTTCTTCTTTAGTGTGCCAAGAAAACACCATTAGTTTAATCGACACCATAAAACATTGCAGGTCTCACCACCATCTTATGGAATTTTTCCTTAAGTTTGAGGGTGACTTTTCTATCGCACAATAAGCCCGATGCATTCCTCCACTTCAACCATCCAACTTGAATTATGCTCTATCAATTTCACCATCACTCTGAACAAGTGAACAATAGATCCAGATATCTAAAACGTGTACTCCTATTAATGACTTGATCGCCCAAAGTCACAATCCCCTCACTAGGTCTATTGCTACTAAAATTGCACTACATATATTCAGTTTTAGATCTACTCAAGCGAAAACCTTTAGATTCTAAAGTTGACCTCCATAATTCAAGTTTACCTTCAACTCCCTCTCTAGTCTTATCAACAACAAAAAGCATACACCAAGGTACATCCTCTTGCAAATGTCTAGTGAGAACATCCATGACTAAAGCAAAAAGATATGGACTTAAGGCTGATCCTTTATGTAATCCAATCGAAATAGGAAAATACTTGGTCAAATCACCTTGTGTTTGAACATAAGTAATAACTCCTGCATACATATCTTTAATGATTTGAATGTAAGCATTATTAACTCCTTTCTTTTCAAGAACTCTCCATAGCACTTCTCGTGAAACTTTATCATATGCTTTCTCTAAATCAATAAATATCATATATAGATCCTCCTTATTCTGTCTATATTTCTCCAACAAACCTCTCAATAAATGTATGACTTTCATAGTTGACCTACCTGGCATGAATCCAAATTGATTTTGAGAAACATAAGTATCATGCCGCAACCTACGCTTCATAACTCGCTCGCATAGTTTTAAAGTATGACACATCAACTTAATTCCTCTATAATTCGCACACTCTTGTGCATCACCTTTATTCTTAAAAATAGGAATTAACACACTCATTCTCCACTGATCTGACATATTTTTAGTCTTCAAAACAGTATTAAAAAGTTTAATAAGCCAAGAAATTCCTTCATCTCCTAAGCATTTCCACATCTCTAATGGAATATCATAAGGTCCAACAGCTTTTTCACACTTTATTTTCTTTAAAGCCTCTCTAACTCTCGGTTTTATTTATACGCCGATAAAAATAAAAAATTTTATTTTCATTTAGGATGATAAAGTCACTAAAATCAATCGTATTTTCACATTATTCATTAAAAAATTTAGCAAAATACCTCATCCACCTTTGTTAAATATCATCTTCTAAGAAAAATACTTTTTGATCTTCATCCTTAATACACTTCACTTGAACTAAATCCTTACTACTCTTATCTATTTGTTTGACTAACTTATACATATATCTTTCTTTCTTCTTAGTATCTAATCTATTATATAAATCATTAAAAGCTAAGCTCTTTGCATCACGAATAGCTTTCTTAGATTCCTTACGAGCCTCTTTATAGCTTTTCCAATTATCAGAATTTTTATATCTAATACAATTTTTATAACAAATCTTCTTATTTTTTATCTTTTCTTGCACAATTGGATTCCATCACGAACTATTTTTATTATGAACTTTTTCCTTCGAAACTTCAAGCACATCTTTTGCAATATTCTTATTATCACAGGTCACGTTTTCCCCCATAATATTGACATCCTCATGCACAAAAAATCTTATATCTAAAATCATACTCCCAAAAATACTTTTGTTAATATTCTTTAAATGCCCCTATATAATCCTAGAAAATCGTTTTACTTTAATTTTTATTTTTTGCTCCTTTATCTTAAAGTCTAAAACTAATAATCGATGTTGAGTACATAAATTTTCACTTGGAATAACTTTACAATATTTGCAATCTAAACGATATAATTTTTTTATAAGAAAATATTCAATCTGCATTTTATTATATCCATTTTTATAAGTGATAAGATGCTTATCTATTTTCTTAAATAAGGTATTAGCTATTAAGAAATCATAAGATAAAGAAAAATCTAATATAGTATTACCACCTTCATTTGTCGTTCCAAACCCATGGCCACCATAGATGCTTTTAAAATCATCTACCTCTCTACCAATATGTCAATTTAAATATTCTCCAATAAAAAATATTTCTTCAAGAGGTATATTTTATATTAATTATGCTAAGTTATTCCAAAATTTAATATTTGAACTCATATCCAAGCCTACTTGAGAAGCATAAGTACTTATAATATTAACAATCTTTAAAGCTATAATTCATCTCAAATTCTGTTAGTTTCTATAACATTATCTTTGAAACTCTTATCTATAATCACACCAACATCATTTCTAGTACGACTCCTACTTGAATATCATAGTTTATATCCTAAACTATTAATCTCCTTAGCTTTCTCTCCAACCCATTTAGTTTCTTGAATGCACATAATATTTATCTTCCTATAAATCATAATATCTATTAATTTTATTAATTTTTCTGTAAGGGAGCCTATATTCCAAGTTTTTATCCTAATTTTAGTTTCATGGACTAGCTTCTTTGCCCACATCCGTCCTTGATGTGGGAACCCTTGCCTATTTAATACTGAACCCGGGCGTCAGTGCAGCGGCTCTTGCACACTTGTCATTGTATTCAGGCCATACAGTGCGTCGCTTTCAGGGGACGCCCTAGTATTAACACACTTTTTTAAAGGATTCATGTCATGATTATTCGACAAGGTTTAAGCTGGCTGTCGACTACCTAATGCAACCCTCCACTTTTCTCATCCAGGACTTGGGATATGGCAACGGCAATGTTAAAATTTAATTTATTATATAAATAAGAATTAAATTACATACATGCATATTTCCTTGCACACCTTATTTTGATATATTTAAAATTTGTACATATTATTTATTTCAATAAAAAAAATATTCTTTGATTAAGCTATATGAAATTCGAATTTATGCCTCCTCATAGTGACGAAGTCTTGTTAACAGTACGGGCCAAATTGTAAGATTTTTTTTGCATAATTATAATGTTATTACTTCGATTAACATTGTTCTTGGAAGTAATGAACCGTATGAGAGACAAGCTCACTTACCACCTTTTTTGAAGTTAATTTTCATGATTCTTCCAACTATTCCATGCAAAATATGCTTTTTAAATTTGAGAAGTTAATTCCTTCCACTGTCAACTACTTATGATGGTACATACCGTCCAGAAAAGGCGTATTTGCCAGCTGTACTAAACTAGTTTTGATGCCGAATAAAAAATGGGGCAGAATAAATTCCTAGTGTTATGGAAATAATATTTCCTGTTGAAATGTATAGAACTTTTGTCTACTTTCATGCATGCAATGTAAAAAACAGAGAATAAAATATATCTATGCATAACGGTACTTGATCCTCGTATTTTGCAGCTACCATTTTTTAGATGGAAAAGATTTGCTGTACTTGCTGCCATGTGCATCCTTGCTGTCCGTGCCGTGATTGTTCAACTAGCATTTTTTCTTCACATTCAGGTTATTATCCACCATTCTAATATTTTAAATTCTGTTAAATGCATTCCAAATGGTTCATTTTCCAACTATGCACTGATGCATCTGAGTATCTTTTTGTATATTTCAGCTGGCAAAATTTCAAGCACCTTCTCCCTCCTAATTCATGCTTGATGTTACTGTTTCTAAATTTTGACAGACCTTTGTATTTAGAAGACCAGCTAGCTTCTCGAAGCCATTGATTTTTGCAACTGCATTTATGACCTTCTTTTCAATTGTTATCGCATTATTCAAGGTAATTATCTCAAGGTTTTGATTTTATATTCTATGCTATAATGGGTTTTATTAATCTTTTCATTATTGTCTTGTTTATCATCTTCATTCTTTGTTTCATCCCTAATTTTTTGGCCTGGCTTTCTGTATCATCCTACATTATTTTCTGTTTGTTGTTACATGACATTTCTAGCTATATTCTCCCCAATTATTTTCTTGCGCAATTTCTAGCCTTGTTACTTGTTATCTTTGCTGTTATATTTTTTTCCTTCCTAATTCTTCCACATTCATTCCATCTGCTCAACTTATTGACACATCTTCTACTCTTTGTTGCATGCCTTAATCACTTAAGACCACTAACTTAGCTTCAATAGGTTATACATGACTTTCTAATATAACAACACAAATTGAAACTCTATACACACTCAAATTAAACTCTTCTACAAGTTCTCCAAAGCCCTTCTTGTACGAGTTCTTGCAACTATCTTTGGGCTATATCCTCTGCAACTATGAGTCCTGACAGCTGCAACTACTGGCTACGAACACCTGCAAACAAACAAGTGGAAAGTCAGTACATCATAAATGAATTAAATGAATGCCAAAAAAAAATCTAAGCAACTGCAGTAGAACAGAGTACTGAAAAGCAAGAAAAGCTGAGTAAAAAAAAAAACCCAGTAGTGTAACAGTGCTGAAAAGACAGGTAAAGAAGTGAACTACCGTGGTAGGAAAAAGCTTACAAGCATAGAACAACTAAAAAAAAAATAACCACAGTTATCTAGTATCAAACAACTATTATCTACTCAAACAATCAAATTCAAACCTTTGGGCAGCCTTGTTTATAAGGACTTGGTTGTAAGACCCGCTATCCGGCAACTTTCGTAGGAAAGTCGTAAGCCCGACTTTATGGGGAAATTTTAGGTAAAAAAAATTACCTAACTTCTAACCTCCAATTAAAACCCCGGCCACTTCTATGTGGGCTCCGAAAATTCGGCCTCGGCCTCCACTCGCTTTTCTTATTCGGCAAGGGAGTTTTAACGAACTAAGTTCCGAGGTAAATTTTGGAAGGCAAATGGGTTTGTAGATAAGACACTACCCAGAGATTTCGCCCTCATGTTGCGAGGACTTTATGATCTGAGTTCTGGTTTCCTATAGGCGCAAGCCCCTATAGTTAATTACCCCTCCCGATAACGAGAGAGAACTTTCGATTAAGGCTAGTCATCAATCAGATACGTATAGAATACGTATTATCTAGCATATAGTAGCAGCAATGAATTTTGATTCGTGAATTTGGATATTTGGATATTTGAAAAGATTTAATATTTAAAATAGAAATTTCACCATCTTGCACTTAAAGCGGATGGTGGGGGAATGGATGATGGGCCCGATCAAGATCCCATGGTTCCGTCATCCCGGGCCATCGTGGTCCCTGGTCTACTTAGTCAGAGGAGGTAGTCGACCCAACCTGACAGAAGGATCCTTGTCAGCAGCCATGGGTTGCTTCGTCCAAGGATACCTTGTAGACCTGGGTTGGATGTTTGTCTAAGGGGACAAATTTGAATCCACCTTAGCTGACAGAGGGCTTTGTGCCCTATCGATCATATCCTATTGATTCATATCTCAAGAATTTGATGCCAATAAGGAGCGTATTGGCTCTGGCCATAACCGATATATTGTGGTGCCATTTGGCGGCAAAACCACTCGGTTCAGAGGGCCCCGGGTCATAACCGTTTACCTGCAGTGCCATTTGGCGGCGAAACTGCCGGTTAGAGGACACGTACCACGTCCTTACTAGCAAGAGATTATTTGAGAATGGAT
>NW_021319488.1:37299-85504 GCF_001605985.2 Dendrobium catenatum
AGAAGGAATTTTAGGTGATTACCCGCTTCGTCGCAAGCGTCGTGACGCACTCCCTCCCACCACGCTAAGAAAAGCGTGTATAGGTGGTCGTTTTGTCTCGCCGCATGCATCGAAACGGGTTCTCGGAGTTTTAGGGTTTGGAAGTTATACCTGCGCGGGGTCGACGGTGTCGGCTCGAGGATCAAGGGAGAGAAGCATTTTTATGTTGGCAACCCATCATAATTAGGAGTAATTAATTATAATTAATAGAAATTAATTATAATTAATTAAATCATTTATAATTAATGAAGAATTAATTATAATTACTTATAATTAATTAAACTTAATTATAATTGATGAAAATTAATTATCATTAATTTAAGATTAATTACAATTAACAACAATTAATTATAATTAGTGGTAATTAGGTATAATTAATAAATAATTAATTATAATTAATCTATATTAATTATAATTAAAAAATTATAATTAATATAAATTAATTATAATTAATGATAATAGTAAAATAATTATTATAATTAACACTAATTATAATTATTAATTAATTATAATAACATAATTATCATAATTAATAATAATTATAATTATGAATCATTATAATAACTTAATTATAACTAATAGTAATTAGGAGTAGGGATAACCTTGAGCAGTTAGGCTGCTGAGTTGGGGCTGAGTTGGAGTGAGTGAATGAGTGAGTTGAGCTTTAGGTTTAAGTGGACTAGGGCTCGGTTAAAGGGGTTCGGGCGGCCTTTAGAGAGGATCGGACAGGGGCTATGCAAGCAGATCGGCAGGCCTTGAGGGAGATCGGGTTGGCTTCGGGTAGGGAGAGCTCGGTTGAGGTAAGAGATGGCTTCCTCTCTCTCTCTCTCTCTCTCTCTCTCTCTCTCTCTCTCTGTGTGTGTTCGGGTCGAACTGATCGGAAGCAGCGATGGGATAGGGCAGGGAGTCGTTCATGTGGAGTCAGAGGAGAGGTCGGATCGGGGGGCTTGGTCGCTGGAGAGGAGATCGGGCATGAGGTTTCTGTGTGCGGCTGAGGAAATCGGGAAGAGGGAGGAGGCTTTTGGGTCGGACAGAGGAAGAAGGATTCGGGAGAAGAGCGAGGCAGGGATTCGATGTGAGAAGGTAGAGCAGCGAATGGCTTCGTTTGGGTCGGTATTTAACGACGCGAGAAGGAGCGAAATCGAGGCCATCGTCGCAGGTTTTACGCAGGAATCACAGGATGCGATTGTTCGACGCCGATTTCAGCCAGATTCACGACAGGATTCGTGGATCCAACGGTTTACAGGTATTATTTTTCGTTTCTTTTGGGTTTATCTGCGAAGGTCAACATTCTAATAGAAGTTGTAAGTCCGACCTCTGAGGGAAATGTTTAGGTGATAATACATCCCTAGACTTCTCACTTGGGCATCCTAGTCTAAAGGACTAGGTTTTAAGACCCATAACTCAGGCCGCTTAGCTTACAGGGCTAGTTCGTAAGACCCACCGTTAGGCAACTTCTAAGGAAGCCATAAGACCTATCCAACTGAAATTCTCCGGGCAACTCCTAATTGGAGCCGTAAGCCCCAAACTAAACAAGCTATCCGGGCAACTCCTAATTGGAGCCGTAAGCCCCAAACTAAATAAATTATCGGGCAACTCCTAATTGGAGCCGTAAGTCCGAAAACTAAACAAGCTATCCGGGCAACTCCTAATTGGAGCCGTAAGCCCCAAACTAAATAAATTAACGGGCAATTTCTAAGGAAGTAGTAAGCCCCAACTAAAATTAAATTAAAATTCAAATTCAAATTTAACCACTTCAATCTACTCGGGATCCCTGAGAGGAGACAACCCATGGCTGCTAATCAGATTCCCTGGACACTACGATCAATGATTGTTAGTGTTGGTAGATTGGAACTACTGTATACCCGGGACGACGGAACCATGGGATCTTGATCGGGTTTACCTTCATCTTTCCCACAATTGAGACTAAACAGTTAAAAATGTATTCATCCTTAATCAAGAGTTCTCTCTTACTTGTTAAGAGGGGTAATTAACTATGAGTGCTTGCGCTCATAGGAAGTAAGAATCCCAGATCTTTAAACCCTGACACTACCCTCAGGGGAAATCTGGTTAATTTCAATCTGACTTAAGGGAAATGGAATCCTACGGCTGCAAAGCGGGATTCACGCACTCGTGCCATTTTTCTTGAGCCAACAGAAGCTGCACTTCTTTAGGTTGGCCCTCAGTTGATGCTTCTGTAAAACTTCCAGAACCACCTTTAAGTGCTCCAGATGCCCCTTAATTTTGTTGTACACCAGGATGTCATCAACAAACACCAGAACAAACTTCCTGAGGTATTGCCTGAACACCATGTTCATCAGAGTGGAAAGTAGCGTGGGCGCTAGTAAGCCCAAACGACATTACTATAAACTCATAATGTCATTCATGTGTCCTCAAAGCTGTCTTTGAAATGTTTGCCTCCCTCATCCTGATCTGATGGTAGCCTGATTTCAAATCCAACTTGGAAAACATGACTGTCCCCATACAATTTATCTAAGAGCTCATTAATTACAGGAATATAGAACTTATCTGACACTATCCCCTTATTTAAAGCTTTGTAGTCTACACAGAACTGTCATCTCCCATCATTCTTCTTGACCAGTAGGACTGGACTAAAGAAAGGACTCACACTCGGCCTGATAATCCCAGCCTCCAGCATCTCCCGGATCAGCTTCTCAATCTCATCCTTTTGAGTATGAGGATAGCAGTAGGGACGAACACTGATCAACGACACCCCTTCCTTCAAAGTAATGGCATGCTCCAACTCCCTCTGTGGTGGTAGGCAATGGGGAGGTTGAAAACCCTCACTATAATGTTGTATGAGTGGCTGCACTGAAGAGGGAATGTCACCCTCCTCTAGTCTGACTCCCTTCAAGTGATTTAACTCCACCAAATATCCTCTTCCCATCTCCTCTATAATTATTATCAGGGACTTGAGAGATACTCTGGTCTTAGATAGCCTTGCATCACCCTGAATCACCATTCTCTTCCCCCCAACCACCAGTTCCATCCTCAATGTCCCCCAATTGACTTTGGTCTCTTCTAAGGTCTGTAGCCACTTTATCCCTAGAATAATCGGTGCTTCCCAATTTCTAGGGAAGAAAATCCTCTATCACCTATATCCCCTGAATGATCAACACCACTCTCCTACAAACTCCTCTACTCATTTACACCTTTTCCGTGCCCATCATCACCCTCATAGCCTCCTGTATCCACTAATTTTACCCCCAGCAGATCAACAAATTGGGTGGTGATGAAATTGTGGGTTACCCCATTATCTATCAGCACTACCACCTCTTTATCAGCTATCTCTCCCTTCACCTTCATAGTGTGATTCGGAGTGAATCCCGCCACTGAGTTTATGGAGACTTCTACCATATCCAGATGCAACTTCTCCTCTTCCTCCAGCTCTAACCCACTCCCACCTCCCTCTTCAACTTCCTCATCATGCCTCGACATATACTTCTCGTCGCATCTAAAACACAACCTCTTTGCCCTCTTCTTCTGTAGCTCCTTCTCAGTCAGCCTTTTGAAAATTCTCCCATTTCTCCCTCCAGCTCTTTGCTTGGGCACTTCCTTCAAACTCCCTAGTGCTGGCCCCTTGGAAGCTAAGAAGGTGGTGGTCATTTTGTACTCCCTCCAGCTCTGGATGTTATTAATATGCATGAAGATCAGGGTTTGATTTTACTTGGATATTCTTCATTGTTAACATGCAATTTTGATTATAAAATTAAGTTTGTTGTAATCAAATCCAAAGGTGCTCGCTACTATTCTCTTGGAACTTAGGTAGACTAATTTATCACACACAACCTATCTTTATCTGTGAAATGAATCTAATGCTGTAAATTTTGTTACAAATATGGATCCAAAAGGTCAATCAAGTGCATTGTTGATATTTCTATCCTATGATTAGTTGTGATATTTCAATCACTTCGTACTCATTTTCCACCTCTCAATTTCAAATAACTCTAAAAATATCGTAATGGTTAGCCAATCAATCACAAGAATTAAAAAAAAAAATGAAGATACTCACAAGAATTTAAAGCCACATTTTGAAAGATTAAATTAATAAGAATCCAATTTTGAAAATATGGTTACATCAAACCCTTAGAAAGAGGATTGAGTTCATGCTTGAGAAAGAAAAACATGAGATGTGCATTATAGGATGTTGTCCCCTACACATCAAAACATGTGAAAAGAGACGGAAATTGACGATCTAAGCAATGCTCCCATCTACAGGATGCGTCACTTGAAAGGTCAAACGACCTCCAATTGTCAAACGGACTGCGCCATTGCAATCAAGATGTCGAGTTCACCTAAGAGGGGACCCCTCGCAGTCAAATCGGATGATATTAGTCCAAAGGGACGATCGACACCTAAAATTTATGTGCGACATCGCCCAAAAGATATCTGATTGCAAAATAGATTTTGTTGTTGCGTCCGGAATGTTGTCAATAATCATGAATGACTATCAATTTGTTTAATTATGATAGTCCGGCAAAATCGACACGCATCTCGAGGCAACAACATGTAAATCAAGAAAATTGATGCGTGATGTTGCTTAAACTATGTTTGATCGAAGAACAGATATCGCCGTTGCGTTCGGAACATTTACAATACTCAAAATAGGCTATAAGTTCGCCTAATGAAAATTGCACCCGCAAATTGACGCGAGTTCTGAGATGATTATGCGCAAATTGAGGAAATGCGAGTGAATCGAGGTGATTTTGAGTAATTGACCCATTCCACCATTTCAAAATCTAATATTAATAATAATGTGTTATTGTTATTTTTATTAATTTGATTAATCAATAAAAAAATCAAATCATATTAAATGCAAATCAGTAGTGATTTACCTCGTACCTACGTATCTGCTCTAATCGATTCCCCAAAATCCCATCGATCGCCATTTCAAAATCCCATTGATTAATCAATAAAACCTCATTGCTTGATCTCGTCGTTAAAATGAATTTGAAGCTTCGTGTTTTTTTTCTTCTTTCTTTTTTTCCTCCTGTTCTTCCAGCAGCCCACCTCCAGCACTATACCCAACCGAGCTTCAACCCACACACGAGTGACCTCACAGCCTGATCTCATCCATTTGAAGACTCTCTTCTTCTACCTATAGAGCTTTTGTCTTCTTCTTTGTTTAGGTCGTAAGTTCTTTCTCCTGTTCCGTCAAACCCCTCAGTCCCAGCCTCCCAAATTTCAACTACTACCGAACCATGTTCTCGATTTCTCTCTCTTCCTCACAACACATGTACCGAATACCCTATTGAACTCTACTTTCTGACCCATCTCCTTCCAGTGCTTCAAGCAAGTCTGCCCCGAACTCCTCACTTCACGCGAGTAAACAAACAATCGCTTGTCCGACCCAATAGCTCACTCATCACCAATCCCTACCTCAATCGATATCGTTTGCCGAACTCAAACTCCAAACCAAGACTCACCTCTTATCCAGACTGCAGCCCGTTCCATCCACCTTCCTAAACCTGATGCCTCACACGTCCAACTTTCCTGCCGCATTCGACCATTCTCTGCAAGCTATGAGCAGCAATCTCACTTGTCCGAATCACCCACAAGTCTCAACAACAGACCGATTGACTGCACCGATTCTATAAGCAAACCACAGATCCCTCAATAAGACTTCTCCAACCCAGATCTTGTCGCATCTCCCCTTCTACTACTCTGTTCAAAGCCTGCAGTATACAAAACTTCGACCTGTAACTGAACTCCTTCAACCCTCACCCCTTTCCTATTTCACTCACTCCAATAATCCACTTCAACACAACCTGCCCACATAAAATTGCCGCCTCAAACCCACTTCAAAATTTCACTTCGTCATAGCAGCCAATGTTTAAAATTGCGTACTCGAGTATTGAGACGTTTTTCTTTCATAAGGCGATACATAAGCCTCAAAATCAAAAAATTGCGTAAATATAAAATGATAATTTCTTTATATACTAATGAGTTATCTAATAATATAAAACATAAAAAAGCACAAGATATGAAGTGTCAAGTAATAAGTTGTTTGAAATTAAAGTGAAATCAAAACATCACAATAGTAAGACAACATAAAATATAGTTCAACTCAAAAATCTATTTTTCCCAAATAACAATATCCTTTTCATTAACATGTTATTTAAAAAAATAAATAGCAATGACATAACAACTCAAAAGTCATCAGCACTGTCATCACTAAGAGAGTCTTTATTTTAATCATCGTTATGATGAACTGCTCTCTCCCCTTCCTCCTCTTCTACGGAGTTCAATGTCTTTCAATCAGCTCCTTCCTCAATATTAGTTATCTTCCTCTTTCCTAAATATTTTTGAACAATATCAAGATGAGTAATTCATTAATAAAAGTAAAGTCTAAGAAAATTATGTTATTTATATATCTTGTTTGATTTGTTCTTGAGTTGTGGTGGATGTAAATGTTCTATGACCATCAAAGAAATCAACATTTAAATCTTTCTCTCGTAATTCAGAGAATATCACTTCCACTTCATCATCTACAAACCACTCATCATCAGATGTCATATACTCATATCCTCATAAAACAAATGATCTTCGTCATCCTTTAACCTTTTTTCTTCAAATTCTTACCTCTGAGTCTCCTATTGTATATAGTATACACTCGTGAATTCATCCTCAATGTTGACAAATGATTTCTCCTCTTTGTATGCATTTAGTTGTAGGTACTCTAATTCCGTTCACAGCCAGATGATAAACATGTTAATTCCAAATCTTTCACAGCAAAATACTGCAATTCTGGAGTGCTATCACCAAACTGAAGCTACCACTCAACTAAGAATTACATGAGTATAATCAGTGCTCAAAGAACAACTTTTAAATAAATGATTAAAGCAACAAATGAAATTATATGGAGATCCTTTGGAAACAGTATCCTTTGCTTGTAATCTAAAAAACTCTTTTTTTCTAAATGGTACCAATTGCATATAAGCATTTGATCTTTCAGTTGTATCACCTATCAATCGATGCATGCAATGATACAATCTCAACTTTATTTTAGAATTTGTTGACTTATTCTTTGCATATTGATATTGAGGATTTAAGTAATAGCTTGCTGCAGGTAAGTGTCGGTGAAGCTATAGCTCCCATCTATCATCAATAATATTCCAAAATTTCTTTTAACTTCCTTCTTCACTTCCTTAGTTGCAGGCAATCATTTTTTTAGCTTCATCTATGTTATTGTAGATGAAACTCATGGAAGGCTTCTTGTCTGCATGTACCATTCTTAAAAATTGTACTAAAGGTCTTGTGATTGTGATGACGTACAAGAGATTTTGCCAAAGTCTGTCATTTAAAACAATATTTCTAACTTCTTTTCCCTCTGCTTTCTTTGCTCATGCACTACGCAACCACTGCGTGGAGGTAAACATAGACTCTAAAGGTTGTCTAGCATCCAACATACTTTACAATATCAAATAGGCAATGACAAATCTTGTTAATGTTGGCTTTAGAATTTCTTTCTTCAGAATTTTTCTCATAAGAGCCAAAACCCAAGAATGGTTGTAAATAAACTTAGTTATTTTCTTTGTTTTGGTAAGCGCATTTTTGTGTTGAGTCAACTCCCCAAGCTTCTCAAGAATGAGATCTTTGCAATATGCATCACATGGAGTCCAATACAAATGTTTCCTTTTCTCCATAAGTTTTTTTCATGCTGCCTTTTAGGAACTGGCATTATATGTTACCACTTATACTACTAAATGTTCTCCAACCACTTCAATAATATTGTCTAATAATCTAAAAATGTACTCAGCATCCTTGACCTGATTAGATGCTTCAATTCAAATAAAAAATATAATACCATAAGGATTATTAATCAGAATGTTTATTAAACTTCTATTCTCCATATCTTATCAATCATCTGATATAATAGTTACATCTGTTTGGCCCCAAGTCCTCTAAATTTCTTCAATGCTTTTCTCAGCATTATCCAACTTCTCCTTCAAAATCCACGTTCTCAAATCATATATAGTAGAAGGCTTGAACCCTCGCCCATACGCACCAACTGACCGAATCATGTTGTAATAAGTAGGTGATGTTAAAACATTAAATGGGATTACATTTTTATTGAAGAAACTATCTATATCCTTACATACTCTTTTCCGTGCTTCCCTAATATTCTATGGGGCCATCCTCTGTGCAGTAGGAGGCCTATCCTCTGATGTTTGCACCATGTAATGATCCATGGGTTCTCTTGCACCCTTAGAAGATATGAGATTCATTGTAAAAGATGAATCCCTATCGCTACGCTCACTCCCGTAGTAGGATCTAACATCTACCTTGTCCTTAAACTATTTTTGTGCAAGATGCTTTGGCGTGATAGACTTGTTCGTGTATGTCTTTATCTCCTCCCTAACTGTATTAGACACTTTAAAGCATGATGCAACATTCTTGTGAGACCCGAAAAGGTGCTCCTTCATCCTAGTCACACCACCATTCACCACTTTGTCACAGTAATTACATTTCAGATATAAATACATTTTTTCACTGCCTTCTACATCCACTTGAGTGCTATATTTTCATATTGGATCCTTCCTATGACTCAATGCAGCTTTATCTCTATTTCTGACCATCCTTTATGAGCTGAATATAAAGCATGCACTCAATACATCGAATAAATTGATTCTTTATTCAAACCTAC
The DNA here is from genome assembly GCF_001605985.2 of Dendrobium catenatum. Lineage (NCBI taxonomy): Eukaryota > Viridiplantae > Streptophyta > Magnoliopsida > Asparagales > Orchidaceae > Dendrobium > Dendrobium catenatum. The sequence goes on from NW_021319488.1 coordinate 46,007, forward strand.
TAGTGTCAAACATGAACAATCAACAAGTCCAATATCATTGATTAAATAAATATTGGAAAAAAATTTATCTTTCACAAACTCTTAATATTTAGCAACAAGTCATTCCTTTCAATGCAACTACATATTCCTTTAAATGAAAACAAAAAATATAAAGAAAATCATAAATAAGAAAGTCACACAAGGAATAGAAATCCAAATTCATGCCCTCATTTAAAATAAAATTATCAAACTTAAATAAAAACAATAACAATTAAACCAATAACAACATTTAAAGCAAGAGCAATTTTGCGCAATAGGAGACAATTGATTTAGGAAATTCCATGATTCAATATTCCATTCCCTTATGTTTAGAAAACAAAAATTAAGGCTCATAAGATTATAAGAAAATTAAAAGTTTTGCAAAAGATACTAGACACTACTGAATAAGAAAGAGATATATATAATAGATATTATCAGATAAATGAAATTTTGATGAAGTTTGGTGCATTAGAAGAAAGATAATAATGTCTTACTTAAATATGAAGACATCAAAGAAAAATGAAATAATACTTGAAGTAAAAATGCGCAATCAAAAGATAACAAACTAATGAATCAAACCTGTGGTGCTTAGGCCGAACTCAGGCACAGGAGAAGTCGAAGTCGAACTGATGTGAATCACCAAGTCACGAACGACGAAGTCGAACTGATGTGAATCACCAAGTCACGAACGACGAAGTCAAAGTCGAACATGGGCGAAGTTGAGGCACACAGGCAATGTTGAGGCACAAATATAGGTGCAGGCGAAGTTAAAGCTGACAGGCAAAGTCAATGCATGCAACGAAGTCGAAGAGCCATCCTTTGAAATCCCTAGGTGAAGTTGAATATAGCCCGTGAAGCAGTAGACGAAAGAAATAAGAATACATTAGGTTTTGTTTTTTTTTTTATAATTCTTTTTAAGAGGCCTCTGTTTAATTTAGGTGTACACCTCATTTTTCAACTTCCTGGTGTTCGCCTTGACGCACAAAATGGTTGGATTGCGCTGAGGCACGCTTCCTATTGCGCAATTTTAAACCATGATAGCAGCCATCAAATTTCAACCCAAGTCTCACTCAGAAATCAGCCCACTTCCTCCATTAAACCTTTTTTTAATAATAGATGCCTTTATATATATATACACACACACACACACATATACATACAACAACAATAACAACAACAACATCAAGCCTTTGTCCTACTACGTAGGGTCGACTACATGAATCCTTATTTGTCATTGTGTCATGTTAAAAGTCAAATTCTCATTTAGATCTAATAAAGAAATATCATTTCTAATATTTTCTGACAAGGTCTTTTTAGGCCTACCCATGGTTTAAAATTGTGCAATAAGATGTGCATTGTAATATCAGTTTTGCTCCAGGTTCGTCCAGGACGAAGTTGGATCGTCCGGGACGATCGGTACAGGTTGTTCAAGGAAAACTGTTCTGTCTGTATGGTTCGTCTGGACGAAATGTTGGATCGTCTGGACGAAAATTTTTCAGAGCCCAAGTCGTCCTTAGACGATAATTAATCTCGTCTTGACGAAGTTCATTTAAAGCTGAGATCGTCCAGGACGAAGCTCGATCGTCCAGGACGATCAGTCTGGATATATATAGAACTGAGATATTTTGAAGAGAGAGAAAAAGCTGAGGAGAGAGAAAAACGAAGGAAAAAGTGGAAAAGTGGATTTTTGGGCGACGCCGAGCTGTTTTCATCCGAAGAGATTGATCAGGAATTTGCTGTACGCGAGGTAAGGCACATTCCGCCTTTCTCATTGTCAGAAACCGCGATGTTTGCGGTATTTCTGTTCGGATTTTGTTTCCGTTAGTGATTTTCGTCCGTATCTTTTGATTGGTTTCGTTTTTACCGCGTAACTTCTGTATATTGTTGACGTGCCGAGTGTGCACATTTTGGTTATTTTCTGAAGATTTTTGTTCGGGTATTTTTGATTCGACGGGGTTTCATTTCGACTGGATTTTTCGTGTACTTGAAAATTCTCGTGTGCAGTAGAATAAATGTCTGAAATGTTCTTATCTATATTCTATGCAATTATAAAATTTTGATTTTCAGGAAAAATTGTGTAAATTCGTACACTGCCGTTGTGCTGCCCGATTTTTGTCTGATTTTTAATTTGTCCGGATTTCTTCTGAATAATATGCTATATGTATATGCTATAAAAAGGGAGTTATAAGGGGCCTGGATCCTATGAGATTCAGTTAGTGTCTGGGGAAAACTTAGATGAGCTCAAGTTGGAGAAATATCTGTTTCTGTTCCGATCCGATATTCTGTTGTTCTGGGTCCGTGAGCACATTTAGCTTAGCTATAATTACTCAGAGAATTCTGGTACCGTGAGCACAAGGGAGACATAAGGGTCAGAATCCGTAGTGATCTTTTAGTTTAGTTTAGCTATTAATTAAATATCTGATATTCGATTTGATATGATTTCTGATTTTCCGTATATGTTCTGTAAGCAAATCTGATTCTGATCTGATATGATTCTGATACGATTCTGTTCTGTTCCGATATGATCTGAACTTCTGATTTTTGTACGAATTTGTCTGATGTGTTGGTTTTGAGATTCTGAGAATTTTGATTGGAGGTTTGTTGCTTTGCTGAGCTGTTGAGCTCACTCTTGCTTTCTGGTGGTTTCCAGGTTTTGGGAAAGGGAAGGAGGTCTTGGACTAGAGTTCAGAGTCTGATCTGTGATAGGTACTTTTGTACTTTTTGATTTTTGTACAGTCATGGCTCTTTCTGCTTTATTTTTCTGTCAGCCATGTACTGTATTTGTAGATGATTGTTTTGAGGAAAAGAAAGAAAAATATAGATGATTTGTTCTGCTGCATTTGATATTTTTAGTAGCTCTGGTCTGTTTTGTATAATATTTGGAAGATTCAGTTTAGTAAGCAAATTCCAAAGCCAGATCCTGGTTAGTTCGTTAAGCTGGTCGCGGCCCGGTGCGGGGCGGGATCCGTCTCGGGTCGGGTCGTGACATGCACATTGAGGAAAGCCTCAGCGCAATTATAAACTTTTAAGCCTCAAAGCCTACGCAATGAGAGTTGGTATTGAGGCGTACGCCTAAAGTTCGCTGAGGCATGCCTCACCTCATATTTTAGAGGCGTTCGCCTCTTAAAATTAAAAAAAAAAACCTAGCCTAATATATATCTATTTGGTTCGGTCCCCCACCCCTATGCGTCTTCGATCATTTCTGAACTGAAACTAGGTTTCTTCTCACCTTATTGTGAAATACAAGATCGGTCCATTCTGCCATGAGGACCTCCATATTCTACTTAGTAAGATTCCACAATCGGTTTGTCTGCTCGGTACCGCTTGGTATTGCTAGGTACATGCTCGATACTGCTTGGTACCACTCGGTACAACAATGCACTGTACCGCTTAGTACATGCTCGGTACCACTTAGTACATGCTCGGTACCGCTTGGTACATGCTCGGTACTGCTTAGTACATGCTCGGTACCACTCGATATCTTTTCATACAAACTACTTACTAACTTTAAAAATAAGCAAAGCTTCAAAATTACTTTTACAATAAAAATAAGCAGGTCAAACCCCATCAGGGGGCAATGCCGCCTTGGACCCCTGGCTGCCCGACATATTGTTGTATTCATCATCATTAGTAATAGTTGTTAGTGTTAGTCTACTTCTTCATGAGTGCTATTAGAAATAACATAACGATGATTCAAATGAAGAGCCCCTTAGTGATGACAATGATGATGAATTATGAGTTCTTATGTGATATGTCATTGCTATTTATTTTTGGAATTATATATTAATGAAAAGAATACTGTGATTTGGGAAAGTTAGAATTTGAGTTGAACTATATTTCATATTGTCTTATTATTGGGATATTTTGATTTCACTTTATATCTGGTGTCTTTTTTATGTTTTATATTTTTTACTCATTAGTATATAAAAATTTATCATTTTATGTTTACGCGATCTTTTGATTTTGAGGTATAAGCCTCAAAACACCTTGAGACTTATGCATCGCCTCACGAACGAAAAATGCCTCAATACCCGATTACGCAATTTTAAACTTTGGGTCTACATCTACCTTTCTTAATATAAGTCAAATCTAATACCTTAACTATTCTAACTGGGTCATCGGAAGGCCTCCGTTTAATGTGACAAAATCATCTAAGACGACTCTCTCTAATCTTATCTTCCACTGGAGCTACTCCAACCTTTTCACGTATATGCTCATTTCGTATCCTATCTCTAAAGGGTAAATTCACTCATTCACCTAAGCATCCTCATCTCTGCAACACTTAACTTAGTATCATGCTTCTCTTTTAATGGCCAACATTCGACACCATAAAGCATTGCAGGTCTCATCGCCATCTTATAGAATCTTCCCTTATGTTTGAGGGGGGACTTTTCTATCTCACAACAAGCCCGATGCATTCCTCCACTTCAACCATCCAACTTAAATTATGGTGATAATATTCCCATCTATTTCACAATCACTCTAAACAATAGATCCAAGATATCTAAAACGTGTACTCATATTAATGACTTGATCACCCAAAGTCACAATCCTCTCACTAGGTCTATTGTTACGAAAATTACACTCTATATATTCAGTTTTAGATCTACTCAAGCGAAAATCTTTAGACTCTAAAGTTGACATTTATAATTCAAGTTTACCTTCAACTCCTTCTCTAATCTTATCAATAAGAAGAATATCATTAGCAAAAAACATGCACCAAGGTACTTCCTCTTGCAAATGTCTAGTGAGAACATCCATGACTAAGAAAAAAGATATGGGCTTAAGGCTGATCCTTGATGTAATCCAACTGAAATAAGAAAATACTTGGTCAAACCACCTTGTGTTTGAACACAAGTAATTGCTCATGCATACATATCTTTAATGATTTGAATATAAGCGTTATTACCTCCTTTCTTTTCAAGAACTCTCCATAGCACTTCTCTTGTAACTTTATCATATGCTTTCTCTAAATCAATAAATATCATATGTAGATCTTCTTTATTCTCTCTATATTTCTCCATCAAACCTCTCAATAAATATATGGCTTTCATAGTAGACCTACATGGCATGAATCCAAATTGATTTTGAGAAATATTAGTATCACACCGAAACCTATGCTCCATAAATCGCTCCCATAGTTTAAAGTATGACACAACTTAATTCTTCTATAATTCTCATACTTATGTGCATCACCTTTATTCTTAAAAATAGAAATTAACACACTCATTCTCCATTCATCTACCATCTTTTTAGTCTTCAAAATAATATTAAAAAGTTTAGTAAGCCAAGAAATTCCTTCATTTCTTAAGCATTTCCATATCTCTATTGGAATATCATCAGGTCTAATAGCTTTTTCACACTTCATTTTCTTTAAAGCATCTCTAACTTCGGTTTTACTAATACGCTGATAAAAACAAAAATCTTTATTTTCATTTAGGGTGCTGAAGTCATTAAAATTAATCAAATTTTTACATTCTTCATTAAACGTTTTAGTAAAATATCTCATCCAGCTTTATTGAATATCATCTTCTAAGAAAAGTATTTTTTAATCTTCATCCTTAATATACTTCACTTGAACTAAATCCTTACTACTATTATCTTTTTGTTTGGCTAACTTATACATATATCTTTCTCAGTCTTTAGTATCTAATATATTATATAAATCATTAAAAGCTAAGCTCTTTGCATCGCAAATAGCTTTCTTAAATTCTTTACGAGCCTCTTTATAATTTTTCCAGTTATCAAAATTATTACATCTAAACTAATTTTCATAATAAATCTTATTATTTTTTATTTTTTCTTACACATTTGGATTTCAACACTAAATATTTTTACTATTAGGAGATTTTCTCTTTGAAACTCCAAGTACATCTTTTGTAATATTCTTACTATTACTAGTCATTTTTTCCCACATAACATTAACATCCTCATGCATCGACAAAATCTTAATATCTAAAATTTTACTCTAAAAAATATTTTTGTTAATATTCTTTAAATGCCCTATCTAATCCTAGAAAATCATTTTACTTTATTTTTTATTTTCTGCCCTTTATCTTAAAGTTCAAAACTAATAATCGATATTGGGTACATAAATTTTCACTTGGAATAACTTTACAATCTTTGCAATCTAAACGATCTAATTTTCTTATAAAAAATAATCAATCTGCGTTTTACTATATCCATTTTTTTAAGTGATAAGATGCTCATCTCTTTTCTTAAATAATGTATTAGCTATTAAAAAATCATAAGCTAAAGAAAAATCTAATATGGTCTTACTAACTTTATTTGTCGTTCCAAACCCAGGGCCACCATGAATGCTTTTAAAGCCATTTATCTCTCTACCAATATGTCCATTTAAATCTCCTGCAATAAAATTTTTTTCTTCAAAATGTATTTTTTAAATTAATTTTTCGAAGTCATTCCAAAATTTTAATTTTAAACCCATATCTAAACTTATTTGAGGAGCATAACCACTTATAATATTAACAATCTTAACTTCAACAACAATCTTTAAAACTATAATTTTATCTACAATTCTATTAATTTTTATAACATTATCCTTCAAACTATCTATAATCACACCTACACTATTTCTAGTACTACTCCTACCCAAATACCATAGTTTATATCATTAACTATCAATCTCTTTAGTCTTCTCTTCAACTCATTTAGTTTTCTGAATGCACAGAATATTTATCTTCTTATGAATCATAATATATATTAATTCTATTAATTTTTCTGTATGGGAGCCTATATTCCAAGTTCATATCCTAATTTTAGTTTCATGTTTCAGTTTCATTTTAGTTTCATAGACTAGCTTCTTTGCCCACATCTGTCCTTGATGTGAGAACTCTTGCCTATTTAACATTGCACCTGGGTGCCAGTGCAGCGGCCCTTGCACACTCGTCACTGTATTTAGTCCATATGATGCGTCGCTTCCAGGGGATGCCCTAGTATTGACACAACTTTTTAAAGGATTCGTCATGATTATTCGACAAGTTTTTACGTTGGTTGTCGAGTACCTAGCGCAACCCTCCACTTTTCTTATCCAGGACTTGGGACTTGGCAACAGCAGTGGTAGACACACACACACATACATGGATGAAATGTTCTTGTAAGTTTTATTATAGACAAATAAACTTCAAAGTACTTTTTAAATAACTCTTAAATAATTTTAATCCCTCTGAACGATTAATGGAAAGGACAATCCTAAAGCTAGATCCAAAAAGTTGGATGAAGGCAATGATCTTGATGGTAATGTAAGTTGATTTTACATATATTTAAAGGATATTCTTTCATTATTTATCATGGACATTGAAGGTAGTTGTTGTTGTGTTTATGCTTATGGTCTTGTAATGTTATCTTATCTTGGGCATGATATATTGATGTGTAGTATATCCTAGATATTGATTTTATCTTATTTATTCTTCTTGGCCATTATATTTGACGTGCAGGATATACCAGATGTTGAAGGAGATCGGATATTTGGTATTCGATCATTTAGTGTGCGTCTTGGTCAAAAGCCGGTTAGTATTTATAGAATTGCTTTAGTTCTTTGAATAATAGAGACAGTATTAGTGACATTTTCTTTTTCCCGAGCAGGTATTTTGGACGTGTGTGTGCCTCCTTGAGATGGCTTACGCTGTAGCCATAGTGGCTGGAGCAACTTCAACCTGCCTATGGAGCAAGTTTCCAACGGTATGGATGAAGTGTTTTCAGTATTAGTAACATTAATTATTCTAATAACTGATTAATTATATTATTTTATTAATTCAGGTGTTGGGCCATGCTGTACTTGCACTGATTCTCTGGAACAATGCTAGATCCGTCAGCTTGACAAGTAAAGCTGCTATAACATCCTTTTATATGCTTATTTGGAAGGTAATTCATATCTATGCCAATAACTGATCCTTGCCAATACATGATTGGAGTTCTCTACTATATTATTTTATTGTTTTAACGATACTCTTCTTCTTCTTTTTTTACTTATCCAAAAAAAAAATATTAGAAAGTTTTCTAATCTAATATTTGGAATGATATTCTACTTACCTCTAATGAATGTTCTTCTTTCTTCGGTACTATTTTGCAGCTATTTTATGCTGAGTACTTACTCATTCCACTCATAAGATGAAGGCTGTTGGTGTAGTCAAAGAGGTGTGATACTTTTTAAGTTTTTTAATGAGAAAATGATAAAAATGGTCAACTGACTCTTTATGAAGGATTAAAATGGTCATGAATTATATTAAAAGATCATTTTGGTCCCTCAAATTTTAAAAAAGTGGGACTATTTTGATTTCTTCTTAAGGAGTTACGCGATCAAAATGGTCTTTAATATAGTTTGAGAATGTTTTGATCATTTATAAAGGGTCAATGGACCATTTTGATCTTCATCTCTTTTTTTTTTAATGTATAATTTTTCTACTGCTTGTTTTAGTCCATGTTAATCATTTGAACCAGTGGATTCTGGTGAATCAATTGCTCAAGGCATAGTGACTATCTTGCCCTGTTTCCTAATATCCATTTTCCATTTAAAATTATTTGTAGAATGTGTATTTGGATGTAGGTTAGTTTCTCAGGAAATTATTAGGTTCGGTCACCGGACCTAAATTTGCATCCGGATTGGTACGCTTTTATTGCGCTTTTGATGTATTTTTGCAAAATGACAGCTAATACACAATTTTAATGGCAGATTAGCTGTTTTTTGTTGAATATTTGTAAAAATAAAGTAAAAGTGCAGCAAAAGCGCAACAAATATCTTACTCATTGAGTATTTACTGCTCTTTTGTTGCGCTTTTCAAATACTCAGTAAAAGGGTAGCTAATATGCAATTAAAATTATGTATTAGCTATCCTTTTGTAAAAATACATCAAAAGCGCAGTAAAAACGCATTAAAAGCGCAGGCAATCCGGATGCAAATTTAGATCCGGTGCCTGGGCCTAATAATTTTTGTAGTTTCTCTGCAAGAGGAGACTAAAAAATAGTCTTCTGGCTGGCTCAAACAATCAAGTTACCAAAGATGAGCCTGTTCAGCCCCAAGGGATTGTGGGAGATCCATATAATGCACAAAGCTAATTATTGTCTTAGGTGTTTTATTAATTACTGAAAATGCCATGTATTCTAATTTTGTCTACAATTGTGATATTGAGTAGCAAGCGCTAAGTTTTCCTCTGAATTGATTTTATTATCTTGGCTTGAATATGATCTAATTTGGGCATGGATTGCTTTTCTAAATATCGGGCTAACATTGATTGTGATAAGAAGAGGGTTAAAACAAATTGTAATTGGAGTCAATCTTTGTAGCAAACAAATTTGTATATTCATATTTGTAAGAAAATAGAGTATTCATAACTTAGGGGCAAGCATAATGAGGGTCACAAGGATTGAATAATTCATTAAATTTTAAAAGAGTAAATGAAGGATTACACTCCATGTACATTTGGAGATAATGAATAAAGATATAGGCTTCGTTTAGAATGAATTTTGTACTATTTAAAGTAATTTTTTAGTACGAAATTTTTTTTATAAAAAATTGTTTTAAGAAGCATTAAAAAAGTCGCCTCAACATTTTGCAAGATGGGTTGATAAAGTCAATAAACTAAGTCCTAGATATGTTAAGCACTTTTGAGATCTTAAAGAATGGTAAAGTGCCCTTCAAGATATTTTTCATATTTTTTTTTCATTGAGGATGTATGTTTCTAATTTAACTGGTAGTATCATGTATTAAGGTTGTAGTGTAGCCTGACTTGAGATATGTAAAGAAGCCAATGAGTATGAATGCTTATGATGCTAAAGAGCTCGACACTAGAAGAATATTATACTTAAAGATTTAGCATAAGCACATAACAAAAAAGAGAAGCAACTTAGGAGAAAAAGTTAGATGTGTGAATAATTTTTCTTTTTTAGTTCAATATTATTTGAGGTAGGAATGATTGTAACATTTGATAAAAAACTTACACTAACAATAATATGTTAACATTATGATATGATCATCTGAAAAATAAGCATGAATATTGTATCATAATATTTAATTAGCATTTAAAATAGTTTATATAAATAAACAAAATGATTTATGTTAATTAACTCATTTTAGTGATGTTTCTATTTATATGGTGCTCCAAAATTTTATTTAAAAGGCTCATGACATTCAATTATAAGTTATATAATTCATCATGTTTTTATGTGTTTAAATATAAATATAATTTAATTTATAAAGTTTTTTTTTTTTAAAAGAAAAAGCTAAAGCTTAATATATTAAAATAAAAGAAGCAACTACAAGGATGATTCCTCCTTCAATTTATTAAAAATGGAAGGAGGAATCTTATTCAAAGAAAACTCATCTCAATTGAAACTACTAAATAAAGCATAGTTAGTAAACAGGTTTGTTAACTCATTGTTAACACGACCTATACAATTAAAAATGACAAAGTTGAATTTTTGTAAAAAATCCATACCCTCATCCGTTTGTGCTTTTTGAAGATAGGAAATGATATTTGAGTTGTCTCCTTCAATGATGATGCCTTTATATTTGACCATTCAATCCTTTATCTCATCTTTTAAGGAATGAATAGCTAATAGTTTCAGCTGAGCTATGTCCCAATGAGTGCACGGTCTACCATAGGTATAAAGAAATCTCCCTTTACAGTCCCGGAAAACTGCTGCTATCCCTGCTTTGTAGGAAGAAAGTAGAGATGCATCTACATTTACTTTTAGCCATTTGGGTGGGGGAGGATGCCAATTATTGAGGAGACTTGATGACTGGTTGACATCCCAAATGCCCAAATTATATTGACTAAAGCTATAAGAAACCGAAGCTTGGAATATGGCATTAGAAGCTATAAAACTTGGACTTTCCTCCACTCATTCATGTATGAACCTATTTCTGCTTTTCCAAGACAGGAACACTTTGTTGCAATACAAGTTAACCACCATTCCTTTCTTCTTCAAACTGGATTCCAGCCAATTAATGCAATGTTCAATTTTATCAAATAGTGGAATGCAAAATCCCCATTGGTTCAGATGGAATAATACCTCTTTGAGTTTCAAACATAAACACATGATATGTTCACTGTCTTCCGTGGGATTACATCCTCTTTGACAGTAAACATGATCAATTAATCTTCTATAAGATAAGAATTTAAGAGTTGGGATTGCATTTCTACAAAGTCTCCACCAAATACTTCCACCCGGACATTTAATTTAACTTTTCTGATCTAATTCCAGTATTGGATATCATTAGTCTCTATAACAAAGGCTTTATGAGCTAGATTGGTAATAGACATTCCAGAATTTTGATGAATCAACTCCATATGATCCTCTCCACCATCTTTAATAATTTTAGTTTGAATGATCAATTCAACAAGCTCCTTCCCAAATGATTCCAGCAGCATATTTTCATTCCAGTCTCCATCAATAATGAACTTGTTTAAAAAAATCGTTTCTTCTTCTTCAGGTACAATAAACGTAGGCCACCTTTGAATACTTTTATCTAATAACCAAATGTCTTTGTAAGCATCCACTTTATTTCCATTCACAAGAGACCATCTGACTATTGGTTTCAGCATTTTGTAGCCTTCGGTTAGCAATTTGTAAGATGAAGAGCACACCATTCTCCCATTTCCCTTATCCAGCTTTTCTCCATATTTAGAGGCCATAAGCTTGTTTAAAAGTGAATTTTTACCTTGATAAAATCTCCATGCTAACCGTGCTTTCAAAGCAGGTGATTTTTTGTTGTTTGAATGCATTCCACGGCCTCCTTTATCCAAAGGTTTGCACATTTCTGACCAGCAGACATAATGCAATCCTCTAACTCCATTATTTTTATTCCAGATAAAGTTTATGCTTATTTTATCAAGCTCATCCAACACTCTCTTAGGAACTAAGGAGTGAGTAGCATGAAATGTTGGTAAAGCTAGCAGAACAGATTTAACTAGGGTCATTTTACCCGACAATGACAGCATTTTCTTTCCCCATTGATTTAGCTTTATCAAGGCATTTTCAATGATAAATTGAAAATCTTCATATTTAAGTCTTCTCAAAACAATCTTCAAACCAAGGTAGTTGAACTCTCTAACAGCCTTGAATCCCATGATTTTCTTAATTCTTTTTTCTTCTTCTTTCCCACATAGTTTCCGAACATCATAGCAGATTTTTTCAAGTTGATTCGTTGGCCAGTCCATTCACAAAAGTTATGTAGTATTTTCTTCACTTCTATAACTTTCTTCCTGTTGGCTTCAGAGAACATGATAACGTCATCAGTGTACAATAAATGAGATATTCTAGGCCCATTCAAACTGATTTTGATGCCACAAGAACTTTGTTCAAAAGCATTTGAGAGAAGTTGAGAGCATAGTATAAAAAGTATAGGAGAAAAGGGACATCCTTATCTAAACCAACTTTTGGCTTGAATCCAATTAGTGTATTTTCCATTGATGATTAAAGAATATTTAGGGTCTTCTACACACTCCATGATGAGATGAGAAATTTTTTAAGGGAAGTTGAAGTATGTAAGCAGTTTCTTTAAAGATGACCAAGCCATGGAATCATAAGCTTATTCCATATCGACTTTAAAGGATACTAGACCCTTAGAGGCCTTGAAATACCTTAGTTTATGAAAAATCTCCTATGCCAACAGAACATGGTCCGACAATGACCTCCCCTTAATGAATGCAGCTTGTTCCATTGAGATTAGTTTTGGGATGACTAAAACCAATCAATTCAATATAATCCTTGCCGCTACCTTGTACACAGTGTTACATAGACTAATATGTCTATAATTAGAAGTGAGTATAGGATTTGATACCTTTGGGATAATAACTATTAGAGTCTCCTTCCATTCTTTGTTTAATTCACCATTGCTGAATGATTAAGAGCCCTCCAAAAATCAGTTTTGATGATCCCCCAATAGGTTTTAATGAAGGAGTTTGTGACTCCATCATTACCTGGAGCTATGTTACCTTCCATTTGATCTAGAGCATCTTCCACCTCTTTCCAAGTCAGATCAGCTTCAAGGAGAGTTTTTTCTCCTGTGTCTACACAGGAATTCACTGCCGGCCAGCCATTCAGTTTACAACTTCTTCCCTCCCATTTTTTCTGAAAAAACTGAAGGAAAATCTCTTCCATTTTGTCTTGTTCTTCCACTATCAGGAAAATGCCTATATTTGATTGTTTGACCAGTCAACTAGTCATGTGGTAGCTGAGGTGGCATGGGAGGGAGGTGTTGAACTGGTTGAGTGAAGACTTGAGGGCTGAAATGAGAATACATGAAGGTTTGATTAGAAATATAGATATTTTACCAAGCATATGAGTTAACTTGGTCAAATAGGCTAGGGTTTAACTCAAAAATAAGTTTAAAAATATTTCATGCATCAAATAGAATAGATTTAAAGGGAATATGAGACCATGGAATTAAGGTTTTCAATGAATACAAGGAATAGACTCAAATGGGTCAAGTTTGTCAAGTTTGACTAGATTTGGGAAAAGTTGACCATGTCAACTATTAGTTGAGTCATGGGTCCAATTAAAGCCAAATCAATAGGGAAAATGATTAGAGGATTTTAAATGGATTTGAAGCTTAATTGGAAGAAGATAGCCTTAAAGGTTGAGTTGGTCAACCGAGGTTGACTTGGTCAACTGGTTGACCTAGGGTTAAGATTTGGGCTGAACAAGTTTGTAATGATATTTTAAGACTGTTAGAGGTGGTATTAGAGTCTAGGGAGGTCATTTCAATGAAGTTGACTATTTGGTGCATAAAGGGTATGTTTGGTCAACCTAGGCTAACTAGGTCAACCAGGTTAACCTAGGGCCTTGGTTTGGGTCCAAAAGGTTTGGTTAAATATTTGAAATTTGTTGGAAGTGGTCTCATATAAAGAGGAAGTTATTTGATTTTAAATGACTATTCAAATCCTTAAGGGGTTTTTTGGTTAAAACTAGTTAACCTGGTCAACTAAGTTTGACTAGGGTCAGCGCTTAAGTCTAATGTACTCCTAATGGTGATTAGGATGCATTGAAGGTTTTTTGTTGTGATAGTAAAAAGCTATATTGAAGTTTATAGCAAACTTCAAAATTGCCCATAAGGGGTACTTTAGTCATTTTGACCCCTGGTCAATTGGGGGTCAAAGTGGGTCCACCAAAATATAGGTAACAAGGTAAAATTCCACTAGTGGATAGTCCCATCAATATGCAATTGATAGACTCTGAATTAGATATCATTTTATTGGGGTTTGATGTGTTTGAAAAATCACTAAAAAAGGCTTTCAAGATAGGGCCTTTAAACCTTGGGTTTTGGATTTGAATGATTAGAATTGAATTATCCACATCATTTATGATCATTTGGATGATTATAAGTGATTGGATATGGTTAAAGCTAGATTGGAGGCTGGATTAAGGTTTAAGATGGAATTGAGATCTGGATATGCCTAGAGTTTGGATAGGTTTAAAGTCTGGGCTTGATTTGAACCTAAATTGATCCTAGGGTGTAGGTAGAGAGATTGGATAAATCTTAGGGTTTGTATTGATCTAGGATCTAGGTAGATTCTAGGGTCTAGATTGATCTCGGGTCTAGATAGATCCTAGGGTCTGGGCAGATCCTAAGGTCTAGATTAATCTAGGGTCTGGGTAGATCCTAATGACCTCATACAAAAATGAGATAAATAATACTATATATATTTTATATATGTGTCACTAACATTTTATGTTCAACATACACAAAGTATTGTCACAAAATTAGAGTTCAAGAAAGGTTGTATAGGTTAGACTAATTTGAAAGAGTTTATAATTTCATTTTTCTCAAGTAAATGTATATAAAAAGGTATATATTAGTTTAGCAACTGTGCACACACATATAAGCAAATAAAAATAAATATTTTATTTTTTTATCCAATCTTCCTGTACGATCTATATCATATCGTGCGATCCATTCAAATATAAATTAATTAAAATATTTAATTTAAAAGAGAAAAAATAAATTTTAAGTATAACAAACCATACTGTATGACCAACACATCGTATTAGATTATTAACTACTATCAAAAACCTCGTCGTTTAATCAAAATAAATAAATTTGAAATTTAAAAATTGAGATGTTTGTACTATATGAACCTATTCATACTGTACGATCTTCTATAGTACTAACTAATTTAAGTCAAGTAATTAAGAAATCAATTCAGATCTTAATTAATTACAAATCAGACTGGACAATCATGTATCGTACGACACAAATCATCCAAATACTCTTTGGATGAATCTTGGTTCAATCTATATAATCTGATGTTTGATTTAAGCTAATCATGCTATACAATTTATATTGGTACAAGACAATTTATGACAATAATGAATTAATCATACTGTATGATACTCATTGTACTATATGAATAGACTCAGCAAAAATAAAAATTTACGGCTTTTTAAACCCACTATTTAAACTTTTTTTCAATTCATTTTGAAGTTGCTTTTGGCTTTCTTGGGTTGTTTGTTGGTGATCCTTGAGAGGTTATTTCTTCTTGAAAGAGATTGAAGAGAGGACTTCGAGAAAAGGAGAGGAAGGGAGATATTGAGTGGGAGGGAGAAGAGTCTTAAGTGTGTCAAAAGAGTGTGAGAGGGTTTTTTCACATTGTTGCTCTAGTCAACTTCCACTTGCGTTCCTCCATTAGTCATTTCTTGACTTGAGGGAAGCTTTCTGAAGGAAGACTTTGAAGCCAAAAATCACTAACTACTCCTACACCAGGAAGGTGAAAGTGATTTGGGTTACTCCAACGCAGCAGAAGAGTGAAAGTGATTTGGGCTACTCCACTATACTAAGAAGGAGAAAGGGATTCTAGATACTCAGCCTTACCGAGGAGGTGAAATGGATTCTAGCTTCTCTGCCTCACCAAGGAGGTGAAAGGGATTCTGACTACTCCACCGCACTGGGTTGGTAAAGGTGATTTTGTAAGTGCACTTCTTTTCCTAGCCGTGGAAGCTGAAGGAGAGTGGCTATTTATTTAGTGCAATATCCAAAGAGGAGGACTTCAGGGAGTTGGCGTAGGTCAAGTTGACCGAACCACTATAAAATTTGGCATGTGATCTTTTTATTTTTTGAATTTACTTTATGCAGATTTTGCTTTCCTGCATACTTTATTTTTTGCAATGTGGTTGAGTTTGATTGTTATTATAATACAAAAATCAACTTAATTAATTTTCTTTTATCTTTATTTTAAAAAGAAAATAAAAAATAGAAAAGTAAAAAAAGGACAAACTTATTTGTTATTGGCTTTTTCTATAAAAAATAAATAAAAGTTTATGTTTATTTTATTATTTACTTCTGCTTTAAATATCTTAGTTTGGTTATTTTGTTCAAATTAAAAGATTTTGAATCATTTTTAAAACATTAATTCACCTCCATTTAGGTGTGTCATTCTATAGTTCAATTGGTTTTATAATAAAAAATTTATCCCAACAACAACATCCTAAAATTTAATTGAACCTTTTATAGTGGCCACTATTGGGTATTGAAAGTGTTGAAATGTGGTTTTAAAAAAATATTAGTTTTCTTGGACAATTTAAGTCAAAATTTTAGTCTCAAAATTGAACACATCATTACGAATGATATATCACACAGGAGGCAAAGATACCATTCCTTAATGGGTTCAAGTAATGAAACTAAAAAAAAATCATTTGGCCTATAATAGTCAAGTTCAAGGGAGGATGACATGTAACCTCTAAGGCATAATATGATCTTTAATCAAGCATCTAACTATAATAGTCTGGATAGGAGATCATTTTTTTCATATTCGGGGCTATGATAACAAAGGATATATCATCCCAAGGGAATAAAATCTCTTATTATTAATTATCCGAATATGACTATAATGACATTGTTGATTTAATTTTCCCAAAGAAAGCTAATTGAGTTTTAAAAATAGGTTTTTTGGAAAAGTTGATGTGAGCTCTAAATTTCCTACTAGCATAAGCCCTTGTAGTTAATTACATAGTAGGGAGGTTGAATTTCCTATGAAAACTCTCAATTAAAATAACGGTAAAAACTTTATTTGAGGGATTTTTTAGGAGTGATATCAAGGGAGTGAGGCGCGAATTTCAATTGGGATTGGATCAAATGGGAGCACTAATTTTTGGAGTAAAACAAAGAGAGGTAGGAGAAACTTTAAGATTTTGAAACAGTTTAGAAGTGCCACAACCTAATCTAAGTGTTGGGATTTAAGTTTTAGGTTGAAAATAATTTTAATTTAAGTTAAATACATTATTAAAAATTTTGGGTTATATTCTCGGAGGTTGGAGTCTTATGATTCAAAAATCTATCTCAGATACTAAATCTATCTTGGGTACTGAAGGACGGTGGCCCGAACCTAACTAATGCGGTGCAAAATCTAGACTTTCCCAGCCTAGATTGGGGAACCAACTAACCACCTATTTGAATTAAAATCCATGAGTCCGATCATTTTTATGAAAAAGTAGTGAAAACATTATAATTAAAGTTTTGGGAATTGATACCTATGTCTAGAGCTGATCCTAATTGGTCCCTTGACTTATATGGGGTAAAGATGTTTGAAAATAAATGCAATTAAAATTTTAGTTTCTAATGTAATGCATGCTGATCGACTCGATTAAATGCAAAAAATATGTATGAACCAGTTTTTGAAAAAGGGTTAAAAATATTTTTCCCTAGATATTACATAACATCCCCTTATAGATCTGCATCCACAAATGCCAAGTGGTCTTCCAGAACCTACAAGTGGGGATGTGCCTATAACAAGGAATAAAAGGTAAAATATGCTTAGGCTGACTCTTGGTGGTCCTGACTTACTTCTTAGATCATTAGAGTTTCTATGTAAGTTAAAATTTTTATTTTTAATTTTAAGTATAAAAAGGTTTTAACGTGCCCTCACGAGCCTTCTCGTATCCAGGATAAACAAAAAAATGACATAAAAATCTCCAAAAAACTAGAAAAAGTAGGCAACCTTATACACAATCACATCAATGAATATAATTAATTCCTTAAAGTAATGTCTACAGGTAAATATCCTATTTATTATAATCCAGAATTACATAAATTAAAAGTGGTCGGGCAGCACTAACAAAAAACCCAAATTCTAATCCTAAGAAAAACGCAAGTGACTTTGAGTGGGATACTCTTTGTCTTCAACTCTTCGTCATTCTTGTCTTCAAACTCCTTAGATCCATCGTACTTGGATACCCAAATGGAATAGAAAACTCTTCCTCGAGGGGTGGGGGGAGGTTATTCTTTTATCCTTTGGGTATTGAAGTAATCTAAAATTTAACTTCCAAATAGAAAAGGACTATCCCCCAGGCTGATATCCTTTCCTCTTTGGAATCCAATACCTATATCCCAACTCAAAGACTTAACTTTCATAACTCTTAACTCTTAAACAAATTACATTGATATAAAAATAAAAATCTAAACTCTCATGCAAGGTTATCCAAAGCATTTGAAAGCATATATATATATATATATATATATATATATATATATTAAAAATTCATACTTAGCCACGATCTTATTTATTTGGGGGCTAAGCAGTAGCACTTGTAGCATTTATAATAATAATTAATTTAGCCTCTTTTTATTGCCCTATACGAGCGTGACCATCTATAAAAAAACTCAATGAGCAACAAAATCAGTTCTAACCTAAGGGTAAACTATCACCCATCACATCAATTTATAGAGTGTAGAAAAAATAAATAAACACTCACATCAAGAAAATTTCAATCTTAGCATGTAATAAATTCTCGAGAAACTCGGCACACAGTGGTAAAGTAAACACCGACCTAGCTTAGACTAGAGTTGGTTTTTCTAACAAACCATCTAAAGTGTGTGCTGAAAGTCATGTGGCTAGGGTAGATCCTAAAATGGGTAACTTGTTAAAGTTGTCTAATAATCGAATTTGTTGAAGGTTAAAGGGTAGATTTATGTATGAGTTTAAGTATTAATATATTGAGCTTAGTTTAAGATACATTTTAAGGATTAATTAATCAAATGGAATTAATTAATTAAAGATTAAGGGGTTGATGAATTTTATTTTTTTAATAAATATATTTTAAGGATTAAATTAATTTAGATTTTCTATCAACTCGTTTGTGGCTTTGTATCATCAAGCTTAAGGAATTAGGCTTCCTTAGTATACTTAACCCTGTAACCCAAAGAAGTTCATCCTAAAAACCTAGTTGATATAATTGAATTAAGAATTTTAATTTAGTTAGATGATTAATAATAATTTAATTTTAAGGTTTCACACTTCATGGAATCCGTTTATGACATTATGTCATCAAGCTCAAGGAACTAGGCCTCCTTAGGAGACTTAGCCCCATAACCCAAAATAGTCCATCCTAATAACTTTATCTCTGGAGTATTTGTTGTGTATTTGAATTTTGGTTAATAAATTTTATTAATCAAATTAAAGTTTTCTAGAATTTTAACCAATAATTAATTTTTTTTGGAATTATTCAAATTATTTAGACCTAATAATTAAGGGGGCTAAAAGTTGACTTTTTTAAATTAAAGTTACACTATATGAACAATGCCAAATTATGATAGTTTTTTCTGGTAGTTAGCATTATTTTTTTAGTGGTTTTGGAAACTAAACTGACTGTATAAAGCGCGTAGGAAATGAATTGCGACGATTAACTATATCGGAAGATTTCTGGCGGCATAAATGGTTGGTAAATTATGGCGGTCATAGCTCCGATGATCGCTGACTAATTACTGGCGGCTTACCGACCATCTCAATCACCAGTTTTATCGGCGTTTTGACAGCCGGTATATACTAGTGGCTATATTAAATTTCTGGAGGTTAATATAAGCATCTAGTATTGAAGTTTTTGGCTGCCAATCTGTCGGTTAGCCGCCAAAAACCTATAGTATTTTCAAAAAAAGAAATGACCACCCCCCTCTAGCTATTTACTCCAATTTCAACAATACCTGCACATCATTCAAAATATATATAATAAAGAAGGGTAACAAACCACTATAATCAACCCACAACTGGAGTCCAAAATCAACATTTATAACATTTAAATGAAATCCATAATAAGCATAATCAAATGTTTAAACAAAGAAATGCATATGTTCTACAATAAACATAACATAGCCTTGCAAACCCAAGCCGCTAATTTCGACAGTGTATTATTAAAAACCTTCAGATACACCGTTGAAAAATACTGATGGTCAAACAGCCAGTAATTCCAGCGGTTATATGACCGCGATAAAGGCTACCGGTAATCCCTAATTTTCTTGTAGTGTTATTTTCAAAAGTTTCAAATTTTTAACAAATATTTGAGGCTAAGTTGAGTAATTAGAGTGTTAAGTTGTTTAATTTGGGATTTTTACAATTATTTTGGTTGAGATTTTGACTTAAGGTTGACCAAATTATTACCTTTATCAATTTAAATATTTTTTGGAGCTTGAATATTTTTAATAAATATTAGGCCCTAAATAGAGTCTAATGCTTTGAGTTTGCTCAATTTGGAATTTTTTGGAATTAGTTTTGATTTTTTGAAGTTTGAGTATTTATTTGAATTATTTAATTGATCTAATTAAGGATATTTTAATAATTTGAATCTAAATAAACTCCAAACTTCTTGAAATCTCCTCTAAAGATCAGAAATGATTTAAGGAGAGATTCCCAAGTACTTGGGAATTTTTGGATTTTTAAATATTTTTAATTATTTAAAGTAATTAAATATTAGTTTTCCTTTAAAACTAAATTAAACTTTAATTTGATGTAAAATCAAAGGGCCTTTTATTTTCATGATTTAGGATTTGAATTCTGGTCAATTAGAGGTATTATTTTCTTATTTTGGATTGAAGATGAATTTATTAGAAATTTTGGAAGTTTTTAATACTTAATTAAAGGATTAATTAATTAAATATCTTAATAATTTTAAAATTAGTGAAATTGTTTTTATTTGTTGTATTTGTCATTAGGTTTAAATGATTCAAATTTCATATCAATAGGAGATGTATCATAATTTCTAGAATTATTCTAAGTTTTCTAGACATGGGTCCTTAATTATTATTATTAAGGTGACACTAGATTGTGTTGCAAACCTATTTTTCATGACCTGTGTTTTGATAATTGACAAACACTATTGATTCTCTTGGACTACTTATTTCTTTTAACTTTTCAGGAATCGAAGATCGGACGAACAGACGAAGCTAGTTCAGGATTGCGTAGGTTTAGGGTTGAGTCAGTCTTTACTTTTGTTTTTCACCTCTTGAGTCTACTTGTAATGGTCAAAGAGACTGATGCTAAGTAACCCTACACACACACACACACTTGAGAGACTTAGAATTTTTGTTTTTACTCATATCGGCCAGGACGATATTTACATCGTCCTGGACGATCAGGTTTAAAATAGAAAGTCTAAATAAGGATTCTTAATTAAGGCAGACCTCATTAACAAATCGGCCTGGACGATACGTGTATCGGCCAGGATGATAAGCTCAAAACAGAAACAAATTGCCGCCATAGACAATTAAGGTATACTGTATTTTTAAATTATCGGCCAGGACAATCATTGTTCGGCCTAGATGAAATTCTCAAATTATTCCTTAATTGATCAGGAAATCAAGGGAGTAATTAAGGATGATTGATACGATCATATCATCCTGGACAATCGCAGGATCGGCCAGGACGATCCATTCAAAAACTTTAAGTTACTTTAGGACGATAAATATCGCCCAGCTCAAAAACAGGGTGATGCTCAGGACGATAAATATCAGCCATTTTTCAATCGTCCCGGATTGCATCCTGGGCGATGCTCTGGCCGATCTTCTGAGATTTGTACTGATCGGCCAGGCCGATGTCAATATCGGCCTGGACGATAATGTTGGCAACTTGCAATTAATGAGCTCCTTTGAAGCTCTTCTATTTAAGAGCTCTTGTTTAACGTTTTAAAAAAATCTTTGGCTGCTGCCTTGACCTGAGAAGGCCTTGAGGAGAGAAAGAGAGAGTGGGGAGAGAGGATCTTGTGAGGGGGAGTTTGTGAGGGGATTCACAAGGGTTGCTTCAAGGATCACTCTGCTTCTTCTTCGTCTAGAGTTTCTCATCCGTAGAAGGGTCGGTAGAGGTTAGGAGTTAGCTTTTGGTTGTGGTTCTCTGCTAGTTTCAGGAGGAAGCAAAAGGAGAAAGGTTCTCTGCCTTGCCGGGG
This sequence comes from Dendrobium catenatum, assembly GCF_001605985.2. NCBI lineage: Eukaryota > Viridiplantae > Streptophyta > Magnoliopsida > Asparagales > Orchidaceae > Dendrobium > Dendrobium catenatum. Next base: position 68,189 of record NW_021319488.1, read on the forward strand.
TGGCAAAAAGGAGGTTCTTGTAAAGGCTTCTCCGCCTAGCTGTGGGGGCTAAAGGAGAGTCACGTTTGTAGTGCAATACTCGGAGGGCGCCTCCGGGGAGTGGACGTAGGTCGAGTTAACCGAACCACTATAAATTTCTGTGTTCTTATTTCTTGCTTCTGCACTTTTAATTCCGCATTTATTTTGTGGTGTGATTTTGGTATGGGCGTTTTTTATTCTTTGTGAAATAGAAATTTTTAAAAATACCAATTCACCCCCCCTCCCCTCTTGGTTTAGACGGGGCCAGTTCTAATAGGGCTAATATCCAACGAACTTTCAATTGAATAGATTCAAAATAGATGTTTAACTAGCCCTTGACATATAAATGCATGCAATCACAACCATTTAATCCTAGATCTAGGAAGCCTAGGCTAAATGCAAGTGTGTGAATCCTAAGCATGCAAATCAAATATAATTTAATTAATTGAAATATATCAATAGATAATTAAAAAGTAATTGATCATTGATAATACCACACCCCAAACATAATTCTAATTAATCAAGTTTTAATCTATGTTTAAAAATGTTAAGATCACTCAAAGCACTCAAAGATTTAAAGTATATAGTTTTAAAATTAAATTTTATATTGAAAACATGAATTTTAAATTAAAATAAAAAATATATTTTTAAAAATAATTTGAAAATACTTTAATAATTTCAATTTATTTTAAAAATGAAAATTTTTTTTTGAAAATTAATTTAAGTAATAATTATACTATTAATAAAATAAAATATTTAAATATTAAAAATTATTTAAAATACAAAAATTCTCAAATTAATTTTAAAATCAATTAAAAATTCTTAACAAAACTCTCTGATTATTTAAATTTTAAAATAAACTTTTATTTTCAAAATTATTTTATTAATATTTAATTAAATATTAATTAAATATTGTAATTAAATAAATAAAATTATTTAAAATAAATTAGGGTTTTTTATTTTGTAATTAATTTTAAATTAAAATATTTAAAATTCTTAAAAATTTGATTTATTTCATGAAATTTTGTTATTAAAATTTAAATTTTAATGGTTTTTAGAAGATTCTAGTAATTAAGGATGCTAAGAAAATTTAAAAGTAACAAATATTCAAAATAACTCTAAAATTTTTTTAGAATAATTTTAAAATATTTTTTTAAAATAAGAGAGCAACATAAAATAAGTTTCTCAAAATTTTGAAAATATTTTAGTTTTTTTTAATTACATGTTAATTACTATACTCAATATTTAAATATTTGAAATAATTAAAAATATATAAAATATTTTACTTAATTTTAATTTTAAATTGAAGGGCATTATAATCTTAGCAAGTTGATATAAAACATTTATTTTTTGGATTTAATTGAATTTTCTATGATTTTATGAAGAAACCAAATTTTAAAATAATTTAAAAAAATTAAATACAATTAAGAGCTTTGGCAGTGCCGAAGGACACGTAGAATTCCCTGATTCATCCATTAAAAATGTGGAGGAATTATTATCTGGTGGTGCAATCATTGTGCTGCCAACAATCATTACCGAATAATGAAATCACGGGCACGATTTCACTAATCCTAGTCAGGATAACCCACGTGTCGTTCAATCACTCATAGTTTCAAGTGGATGATTCAGATCAAGTCGAATGAAGCGATAGCATGGCAGATTGATACGCGTGGTTATATTGATTATGGAATGGTGAAATTTGAACTATTGATCATAAGATTAACATAAATCTTAGCCCTAATGAGCAAAACATGATTTTCTCAAATCGGCTGGGCTAAATCGATTGAAATTTTAAACATACATAGATTAAATGAATAGAAGCAATGGGAAGTTATTTTTGTTGTTTAAAATGCACTCAATAGAAAGCTATTTGATTCTATGGTCTGAAGTTAGCGTTTAGGATTTTACCCAAAATAATTGGTGGATTTGGTTGATCTTAGGCTCTCTGATCATGTAGACTGTCCATGCTCAAATTTGTTGAAGGCTCCTCATATTGGCGACTCTTAGATCAGGAGCTACACACCTTGGACGAAGTTAAGCTTCGCTTCACCAGAAATCTCACTGCCGGTGGGGTTTTGACAATGTGATTTGATTGGGAACTTAAGAGAGAAGGGTTTTGAGCTCAAATGAATAGGAGTTAGGGTCTGGTATGGCCTGAGTAGTGAGATAATGTGAGTTGATTAATAAAGTTTTTTTGGGGGTTTTTTCCCTATTCAAATCTCTTGGAGGCTAATGGATGATCTTGATGCATCATAGCTCTCTCTTGGATCCTTGACATGTCTCCCAAGCTATTGGTTGGTAGGGGTACGGGATGGGCAAGCTGATTTGCCATTGATTGCTTCAAGTGGGAGGGGACCACTTCTTGCCACTTAAGGCTAAACCAGCCCTTAGGCTTGGTTAGGAGAGCTTTAAGTGAGCTTTCAGTATTAAATGAAACCCTCCAAATAGGTTGAGATAAAAGGAGAAGTCGCATGTAATAAGGTTTGACTAATGCGAAGGGTTTAAGCTTGGATCGACTTATTTGACTAGTCAACTGGGCAAAATGGGATGAGGTGGCACTTGGGAAGTTTATGTTTATTGGCGAGATGAATCCAAAGGGGTTTGAAGGGATGGAATGAATATATGGGAGAATTAGTTAATGGAGAAAGAGGTTTGACCAAGTTCTTATAAGTTGCTCGGTCAAATCCACTTAGACTTGACTCATCAATAGTTAGGATGTGTTGGGTCATGAGATGGAATTAATTTGAAGCCTCATAGGGTTTAGATAATTAGGATTGGACTCAAGATATGGTTTGGTTACATATTGAGTGGGTTTGACTAAATGTAATAGGTTGACTCAATCACCTTTATGATGGTTTGACTCCTAAGGGGCTCAAGCATGTTCAAGCCATAGCATGAGATATGACCAATTTCTCAACAAGGATTTGAACAAATAAATATGGTGATTTAACTATAGGCAAGGGATTTGACCAAGCATTTGAGTTGACTTGGTCAAAGTTAATAGATTTTGATTCTCCAATGGTTAAGGCTCTTAAGCCATAAAATGGAACAAGTTTGGAGGTTTAATGGAGTTTGGATGGGTCTTATCTAAGCGAATGGGAGGATTGGCCCAAACAAGACTAATTTGACCAGACTTTGATTGAGTTGACCAAGACAACTATTGACTGGATCAACATGTCTAATTAAGTCTAAACCACTGGGAGAGGCGTTCAAAGGTGTATGGTTGAGTTTAGAGTTGATTTGGAATTGAATTGCTTGAATATGGGTTCATGTTTGTTTTGATCAACATAAATTGACTTGGTCAACTTGCCTAGGGTAGGGATTGAACTTAACAAGTTTGAAATAATCAAAGGAGTCATTGGAGGTGGTTTTAGGGTCTGGGGATGTCATTTTAATCAAATTGACTGTTTGGACCCTTAAGGGCCTATCTGGTCAACTTAGTTTAACTTGGTCAACCAAGTTGACCCAACTTAGGTTTGGGTCCAAAACATTTCATTTGATATTTGGAGACCAGTGGGGGTGTTCACATGGACTGGTGGGGTCATTTGGTCCAAAATGGGTAATTGAACCCTTAAAGGGTGTTTGGGTCAACCTTAGTTTAACTTGGTCAACCAAATCAAACCAGAACCTGAGTCTGGGTCCAATGGATCTCCAATAATATTTGGGATCCATTGGAAGATTTTTTAAAGGTTAAAAATATTGAACCATATTGAGTTTTGTCAAATGCCCAAAAATCCCCTTAAAGGCCATTTTGGTCATTTTGACCTCTAGTCAATTTTGGGTCAAACTGGGTCTAGCAGAATGTGGGTTACTTATCAACAAGTCATAATATATATGATGGAAGTGGATAGAGGCTTTGGGGAGAGTTCCAAATTCAAATTCCATAGGGCGACAAGTCTAGTGTTGTAGGACATAATTATTTGAAGGCTTTGTAGCCTTTAGAAATAGATTTAGTGTAACATGTGAATCAAAAGAGGATAACACCAAACCATTATATATAAAGAAAATTCTGTAAGCAAAATATCTTATACAAGTCAATTAATCTCGAACTAACGGGTCAACCAACCTTTACTTATCTTTTACAAATACATTATTATCATAATAGTATAAAAGTAATCTCAATCATATCTCCAAATTCATTCTTAATGCATTGTATTAAATAAAACATAATTGAGCTTAATTTAAACAATGTCAAAATGTCTTAATGGTAGATAACAAAAATCATATTGAGCAAAAAATTCACATTTTTAGAATTTAACAAAATTACTAGATATTGCATAAAATAACATTATGAAGATTCAGTTGAATTAAATCACTATTTTTGGACGTCAAAATAAATTTCTAAGTAGGCAAAAATTAATGTATTTTCAAAATCACCCAATGAAATTTCTCAAATAAATACTCAAAATGTTTATAATCTTAATCTCTATAATTTATAAAAAGTTACACGGTAAAAGTTTTACCAATATAAAATTATGCACTTTTTTCGATAATGAAAACACAAGTTTGATTAAAAATACTAAAAATATTAAATCTTTGAAATCAAAAATAGGGTAAAGGTTCCTTATAATGAGATGAGTAAATTTCTCAATTTGGTTGACTAATAAAAATCGCACTGTAACTTCTAAAATTGGATTTCTTCTTTCTCTCTCGTCACTTTCTCTCTTAAATTATCTTCAAGTCTCTGTTTCCAAAAGCTTAGGGAGAAACAAATGCTTTAATAAATTCATAAAATGGTTTTAGATATTTAGGAATAAAATAATAATTTAATGTTATATAATAAATTATATCAATTTCTTTTAGTATACAATTCATAAAAAAATTTTGAGGCTTTAAAAATTATAGAAAAATATCCTTAAAATAAATTATTTTATTTAGAAAATATTGGTAAAATTAGTTTTCAAAATGAACACCTAGCGGTCCTAAATTCTCTACATGTACTAACATGTGCCAATTTCTTTAGAATTTTTAGAGGTGCCCAAAAATTACAAAAAAAAATTGTGTGAGTAAAATATTATAATATCAATACTACAGAAAAGACGGTTTAAGATTTGGAGTTACATTGACTCTAGAAAAAATTATTTACCTTGGTCAATTACATCTCTTCAATGTAATGAAGAGATAAATCTTGCCTATGAATGTCTCAAACAAACACCACCTATGTCCTTTACCATTTATCTCACAAAAAGAAGAAGTCATCCCTCCCGTTACAACATTGATCAACACTCCTTTGCTCGACCTTCATATGTAGCATGACCACCCTCTCCTTCTTCCAACACATCGAAAATGTTTTCAAATACCAGACCTACCTGCCAAATATGTGGGAAGATGTGATACACACCAATAACGTGCTATCGTTGATGCAATCTCCAATACCCCATTGTCACCTCAACTCATCATACATGTTTCTACACCACTCAACACCACCACCAACTCTGAATGGATACCAGACTCTAGAGCCTCTGACCACCTCATAAATATCATTAATAACATTTAACAGCTAACCACCTATGAAAGCAATAATATCATCTCCTTTAGTAATGGAGCCAACCAACTAATCACTAACTCAGGCCATGGTCTTCTACCAACACTTTCTCCACATCATAAGCTTCACCTAAAAAATCTCCTTCATGTTCCCTCACTCACTCACAACCTCCTTTCAATTCACAAACTCACTACACATAAGATATATTTGATTCATTTATCTACTAATGGATTTTTCATCAATGATATACATAATTCTCAAATAATTCTAAGGGGGAATAACTCTAACATCCTTTATTCAATTTTTTAGCATCTCCCATCTCCATCATATGTTGTCAAGTCAACTCAACTCTGCTCTACTCAACTATGGAATGCCTTCCTAGGTCATCCATATATCTCTACTATGTCCAAACTGCCTAGGAACTTAAATATATCATGTAATAAATCTTTCCAATTTTCTTCTTGTACTATTGCTAAGATCCATAGCTACCATTTGTATCAAATGTAACTAATATATCAAAACCTTTAGAACTGCTTCACACTAGTATTTGGGGTCCCTCACTAGAACCCTCTATATATGGATATCACTACAACGTACCCATAATAGACAACTTTTCAACATTATGCTGGACCTTTTGCATGAAATACAAATCTGAAATTTGTAACATTTAATTAATTTCATCAACCTCATTTAAAAATAATTTAGCAAACCAATCAAAACTATAAGATCTGATGGAGGTGGAGAATACACCAATCCAAAACTCAACATCTTTCTATCTCAATATGACATAACTCACCAATACAGATGTCCCTACACAACCGAGCAAAAAGGCATTGTCGAACTTAAACATAGGCACCTTATTGTAACCACCTACACTCTTCTTCACATCACCAACTTACCACTTCAATAATGGACGATAGCTCTCACCACCGCAAACTACTTAATAAACATACTTCAAACAAAACCCAACAATTTCAAAACTCCATTCCATTTTCTATACAAAACACTACCACGTACAACCACGAAAGGTCATTTGACTACCTCTACTTCCTGTGGTTAAAACCTTTAAACCTTAACAAATTATCCCCATACTCCACTACAAACATAATCATCAAATACTCAGACATCCATACAGGTTACCTCTTCTTTAATATCAAAATTGGCAAATTATACACTTCTAGCCACATTATATCGATGAATCAATCTACCCTTACACAAAATCAACCATAGCATCCACCTCCCCCACATTCCAACCTCCCCTTCTGCTCGACCCTCGCTCAATAACCACTGTATCAGCCACAACTTCCTCACTCGATGCAATAATTTACTCCCACATCACCATAAAGAAATTCTATAACATCATTAACTAGTACTCCAACACCAATTTTATACCAACTCTAACAAACATATCCTCATCCTCACCCCCCATCACAACCCCCACAGCTCACCCAATACAAACTAGATTCAAAACAAGACATCTCAAACATCATCATATCTTTAGCTAACATTCCTCCCTTAAAACCAACACTACCCCAATTTACTACTCTCAAGCATCTAAATCTCTCAAATGGTGTTAGGCCATGTCTTAAGAATTCTCAACTCTCCAAAGACAAAGCACATGGACTCTTATTCCCCCACCGCCACATCATATAATTCTAGACTATAAATGGACCTATAAATTAAAACTCAACCTCTATGGCTTTATCAATCATCATAAATCTCTCCTTGTTGCTCAAGTCTACAAATAACAACACATTATCAATTACTCAAAAACCTTCGGTCCAATTACAAAAATGTCAATCATCCACATTCTTTTCACCATTGCACTTAATCATTACTAGCTAGTTCACCAACTTGACATCTTGAATGCTTCCCTTCCCAATTCGCTCCACAACACTATATACACGACTCAACCAATAGGATTCAAAAATCTGCTTCATCCCAATCATGTATATAAACTTCAAAAAGTCATTTATGGTCCTAAACAAGTACCATGATAATGGTTCCACACATTCTCTACATTTCTTCTTCAATGTAACTTCAAAATCAGCAAATAGGATTCCTCCCTATTTATCTTTTTCAAATGCAACCTCATCTTACAAGTAGCAACCCCAACCTTATCACTAATCTCATACATGAACTTCACAAAAACTTATCAATCAAAGATCTTGGCCAACCTTTTATGTTTCTTGGGATTCAAATCACAACCACACCTTCCTCTATCTTCCTTCGGCAAACCCAATATGCCTTAAACATTCAAAAAAAAAAAAATTTGTCTACAAGAATGTAATCCAATGTTGTCCCTTATCTCACCCAAATCATCCAAATCGGTGAATCACTCTAACACCTTCCACAACCTAGCTCTCTATCACCAAATAATAGGCTCTCTTCAATACATAACAATCACACGCCTTGACAAAGCCTTCACCACCAACTAATTCTGTCAACTCATGCACAACAAATTAAACCACCACTACCAAAAAATGAAACACCTCCTTTGCTACATCAAGGGCATTGGTAACTTTGAACTTCTCCTCACTCATAAAAACCTTATGCTCCTCTCATATTCTAACTTCGACTGGGCTTTTGATCCCTTTGACAAAAAAATCCACCATAGGCTAGTGCTCTTTCCTAAAAAACAACCTCATCTCCTAAAAAGTCAAGAAATAACCCACAGTTTATAAATCCTCAACCGAAGAAGAATACATAGCCCTTACAAGTTCAACCTTCAACATTATGAGGCTCTATCATCTGCTATCTAACTTCAACAATCCTTAACCTATGACCACCCTACTCCACTATGACAATACTTATGCTCTTTCCCTAGCCACAAACCCGGTGTTTCACGCTCTCACCAAATATATCAAGATCAATTATTACTTTATTCATGACAAAATAAAATCTAAGGAGGTCTCCGTCCATCATATCGACACCGAGGACTAGCCTGTTTCCATCTTCACAAATGTGCTCTCTCCGTCTAGATTACATTTTCTCATAAACAAATTAACCCTTTACGCATCAAAGACTTAATTTGAGGGGTGATGATAAGCAGTTAGATAAGCAAACTTTTTATCATTGTCACATGCCAAACATGCCACTACAAAATATCCTCCACCACTGCCACAGAACAACTTCCACCACTCCTGTTAATTCCATGATCAGATAACCACACACACTATCATCTCATCACACCTATAATAACTTCTCTATGTATAAATACTAATGTTATTCTACCTCTTTAGTTAATATGAGAAATACAAATTCTAATTGGCAACTTTTTCTTCTTATATTCTATGTTTTATGTTCATCTCTCAACCCATCGAACCTCTCTTCATTATCTACAACATGAGTAGTAAGGCTGCAAATGGCCTAAGCCAAATGAAATATATCATGAATTGGGCTTAGTTTAATCATAATGCAAGCTATTTATGATTCTTTCGAGCTCAAGTCAGATTTTCACATATATGCTCGTCTTTGTTCAATTTAAATTTTTATAATCGTATTTGGCTTTTACTTAGCTTGTCTTAATTAACCAAATGACCACTTAAACAAGCTATTAAAAATTCTAAAAAATTAAATAAATAATAACTAATATCAACAACAATAACATCAAGCCTCATCCACCTAAGCATCCTCATCTCTACAACACTTAACTTAGTATTATGCTTCTCTTTTAATGGCCATCATTTGGCACCATAAAGCATTGCATGTCTCACCATCATCTTATATAAATTTTCCTTAAGTTTGAAGGGGACTTTTCTATCGCACATAAGCCCGAAGCATTCCTCCACTTCAACCATCCAACTTGAATTCTGCTGATAATTTCTCCATTTATTTCATCATCACTCTGAACAATAGATCCAAGATATATAAAATGTATACTCTTATTAATGACTTGATCACCCAAAGTCACAATCCCCTTACAATGTCTATTACTACTAAAATTACTCTCCATGTATTCAGTTTTAGATATACTAAAGCAAAAACCTTTAGACTCTAAGTTGACCTCCATAATTCAAGTTTCCCTTTAACTCACTCTCTAGTCTTCCCAATAAGAAGAATATCATCAGCAAAAAGCTTACACCAAGGTACATCCTCTTGCAAATGTCTAGTAAAAACATCCATGACTAAAGCAAAAAGATATGGACTTAAGGCTGATCCTTAAAGTAATCCAACCAAAATAAGAAAATACTTAGTCAAACCACCTTATGCTTGAACACAATTAATAGCTCCTGCATACATATCTTTAATTATTTAATATAAGGGTTATTAACTCCTTTCTTTTCAAGAACTCTCCATAGCACTTCTCTTGGAACTTTATCATAAGCTTTCTCTAAATCAATAAATATCATATGTAGATCCTCCTTATTCTCTCTATATTTCTCCATCAAACCTCTCAATAAATATATGACTTACATAGCAGACCTATTCGACATGAATCCAAATTAATTTTTAGAAACATTAGTATCAATTCGCAACCTATGCTCCATAACTCGCTCCCATAGTTTTAAAGTATGACACATTAACTTAATTCCTATATAATTCACACACTCTTGTGCATCACCTTTATTCCTAAAAATAGGAATTAACACACTCATTCTTCACTCATATGGCATCTTTTTAGTCTTCAAAATAGAATTAAAAAGTTTAGTAAGCCATGAAATTCCTTCATCTCCTAAGCATTTCCACTTCTCTATCGGAATATAATCAGGTCTAATAGCTTTTCCACACTTTATTTTCTCTAAAGCCTCTCTAACTTCTATTTTATTAATATGTCGATAAAAATAAAAAAAAACTTTATTTTCATTTAGGGTGCTATGGTCACTTAAGTCAATCATATTTTCACAATCTTCATTAAAAAGTTTAGAAAAATATTTCAATCACCTTTATTGACTATCATCTTCTAAGAAAAGTACTTTTTGATCTTCATCCTTAATACACTTCACTTGAACTAAATCCTTACTACTCTTATCTCTTTATATGGCTAACTTGTACATATATCTTTATTCCTCCTTAGCATTTAATCTATTATATAAAACATTAAAGCTTAGCTCTTTGTATTGTAAATAGCTTTCTTAGATTCCTTACGAGCCTCTTTATAGCTTTCCCAATTATACAAATTTTTATATTTAAACCAATTTTTAAAACAAAACTTCTTAATTTTTAATCTTTTCTTTCTCATTTGGATTCTACCACCAACTATTTTTACTATTAGGAGCTATTTCCTTTCAAACTCCAAGCATATATTTTGTAATAATCTTAATATCACTAGCCACTTTTTCTCACATAACATTAGCATCCTCATGCACAGAAAAAATCTTAAGATCTAAAATCTTACTCTAAAAAATACTTTTGTTAATATTCTTTAAATGCCCCCATCTAATCCTAATAAATTATTTTACTTTATTTTTTATTTTCTGCCCCTTTATCTTAAAGTCCAAAACTAATAATCGATATTTGGTACATAAATTTTTACTCAAAATAACTTTACAATCTTTGTAATCTAAGCAATCTAATTTTTTATAAGAAAATAATCAATCTGTGTTTTATTATATCCATTTTTAAAAGTGATAAGATGCTCTTCTCTTTTCTTAAATAAAGTATTAGCTATTAAAAAATCATAAGCTATAGAAAAATCTAATATGGTCTTACCACCTTCATTTATTGTTCCAAACTCATGGCAACCATGAATGTTTTTAAAATCATCTACCTCTCTACCAACATGTCCATTTAAATCTCCTATAATAAAAACTCTTTCTTTAAGATATATCTTTTGTATTAATTCTTCTAAGTCATTCTGAATTTTTAATTTTGAATTCATATCTAAAACTACTTGAGGAGCATAAACACTTATAATATTAACAATCTTTGTATCAACAATAATCTTTAAAGTTATAATTCTATCTCTAATTTTGATAATTTTTATAACATTATCTTTGAAACTTTTATCTATACTCACACCTACACCATTTCTAGTACGACTCTTGCCAGAATATTATAATTTTATCCTAAACTATTAATCTCATTAGCCTTCTCTCCAACCCATTTAGTTTCCTAAATGCACATACTATTTATGTTCCTATGAAACATAATATATATTAATTCAATTAATTTTCCTATAAGGGAGCTTATATTCCAAGTTTCTATCCTAATTTTAGTTCAATGAACTAGCTTCTTTCCCCATATCTGTCCTTGATGTGGGAACCCTTGCCTATTTAACACTGCACCCAGGCATCGGTGTAGCGACCCTTGTACACTTGTCGCTGTATTCAGGCCATATAGTGCGTCGCTTCCAGGGGACGCCCTAGCATTGACACAATTTTTTAAAGGATTCATGTCATGATTATTTGATAAGTTTTATGCTGGATGTCGACTTCTTAATGCAACACTCCACTTTTCTCATCCAGGACTTGGGACCTAGCGTTGCTTCTGTGACTCCTTTGTGGTTATCCTGACTTTGCTCCTTCGAAAACATTCCATTCATATTGGATCGAAAGAAATGACATTTTTATCCAAAGCGATAGCGAGAGTTCACTGATGGGGAAGGTAACTTTCTACCTTTCGCATGCTTCTTCCGCCAAATCCCATAAATCCGTTGAAATGAGGGATTTACCCATTGTCGGGATTCAACACTTACACAAAACTCATTTGACTAGATTTAGCATAAATTTGACTTAAATCTCAATGTACATCTGAGGCCAAATATACAAGGAAGACTTCCTTACTTCATGTAGAGATTACACGACTCGCTTCTTCGACACCTTTATTACCGTTTGACTATGTTCCCTCTCCGACTAGATCCAACCTAAATGTTTTATCGCTCTGTCTTATATTATATATAATATATAATATTAAATAAATAATAATAATAATAATAATAAAATAAGAAGAAAGAAATACAAAAAAAAGGAAAAGACCTGCAAACATGTGTCAAAGACCCGCGCCATCGATCTTAGATATGGGCGGATGGTTTTAAAATTCAAAGACCTATGCCGTTGATTTTTAATCCTGACAGATGGTTTTAAATTTGAAGACCCTGGGCCGTTGTATCTTAGATCTGATCGGGATGGTTTTAATACGAAGATCCCACGTAGTCGATCTTAGATCTTGGTGGGATGGTTCAAAATTGAAGACCCTATGCCGTTGACCTTATGTCCAGGTAGGAAGAAATTATGGTGGCGCCGTCCCGATTTCTCCCTCGGTGGGGAGGAGACGCTGGGAGGCTGCTAAACTTTTCTTAAAATTCTAGTGGACTATTCAATTTGAATTCAATTAAAATGTTAAAATTAATTTTTAAATGTTAATTAACTAATCTAGTTAATTAATACTTAATAAAAAAATTGATTAATTTTGGAACGACTAAAATCATAGATGAAAGTCACGAATGGATTCAAGATAGGTGTATAACTCAATATATATCATCATCATCTTTTAATAACGAATTTTCTTAATCCCTTTTTACTTGTACTTGTGAAAGTAAGAATGAAAATTACACTGCTTCTTATCTTTCTCCTAAATGCTAGTTAACATAAATGAGAATTTGTTGGCTATCGTTTTAGCCTAAAGACTATTCTTGAGATGCCTCGAAGGTCTCTAAATGAGACTGTCTTGAATGTCTCTAAATGAGACCTATCTTTAAAAAATTCTAACACAAGTAATATTAAATAGAAGACTTTGAGTTATTGTGGCATTTCAAATACTATTTCTCCCAGAAACATTTGAAGTTTATAGCAATCAAAACATTATTTCTCTCCCTCTAATTATTGAGGTAGCAAATATTATGATAAATCATTTCAAAACTAATTTAATTATATAAAATTCAAGAGTTATTTAAAATATAGCATTTCCAATTTGAGAGAATTTTAAATTCTAAAAGTTTTAAAATCCGAGAGTTATTTTTTTAAAAAAAAATTAGAGCAGTGAAATTTATAATTATTTTATTGGTTAATTATTTAATTAATCAAATAAGAAATCTTAAAATAAAAGGAGGGGGAAGAGAAATTTCCACTAAATGATATATATAGCTTTGATTGCCAACTCCCCAAATCCCTTGTACAAATTGCTCTCAAACTCTCAAACTCTCCATGACCATACAAACAACTCAAAACATTAAAATTGAACTCCTTTGCATGCTCTCCAAGGCTGCCCTATATGAGCTCCTATAGCTATTTGTGGGCTCTATCCTCTACAACTGCAAGCCCCGACTACTGCAACCACTAGTTACGAACACCTACAAACAAACAAATAAAGAGTCAGTACATCATAAATAAATTAAATGAATGTTGATAAATCTAGCTACTACAGGTATAATAGAGTACTAAAAAGAGAGTAAAGCTAAGTACGAAAAAGCTAGTAGAGCAACAGTGGTAAAAGACAGGTAGGGTAGTGGACATCTGTAGTAGGAAAAAGACTACGAGCACAAAATAACTAAAACACTAACGTAAGTGGAAAACCTCTCAAAATAGTGGTGTTAACTCAACAAACACACAATCAAATTCAAAACTAGTTGGACAGCCTTGTTTATAAGAACTTAATTGTAAGACCCACTACCTTGCAACTTTCATATGAAAGCATACGTCCGATCTTAGGGGAAAGTTTAGATAAAATTGACATAACTCCTAATCCCCAATTAAAACCCCCAGCCACTTCTAATAGAAGACATAAGTTTAACCTCTGAGAGAAATATTTAGGTAATAATACAACCATAGACCCCTCACTTGGGCATCCTAGTCTATAGGACTTGGTTGTAAGACCCACAACTCAGGCCACTTAGCTTAAAGTGTTAAGTCGTAAGACCCATCTTAGGCAAACTTCTAAGAAAGTACTAAGACCTATCTAATTGAAATATTCAGGCTACCCTTAGTAGAGGACGTAAGTCCCTACCCAAATCTAATCATATTGATAACTTTTGTTGAAAAATCAAGGCAAAAGCCTCAAGAGAGAATTTCGTCTTTAAATAATTTTTTGAAATATGGTAATTATGATTCCAATGTTGAAAGCATGTAAAATTGTTATCGTAGGATCTCCAACCCAAAAAATTAAAGCCTTCGGGCATCCTAGCCTATAGGGTTAGGTTGTAAGACCCAGCAGTAAGCTACTTCTAAGAGAAATTGTAAGACCCATGTTTTAGAAAAATTACTAAATAAGTTATAATGACCCTAAAACCCAAATAATCAAGTTTAAAAATATGGGCATCTTAGTCTAAAGGATTAAGTTGTAAGACCCATTTTTAAGGCTACTTCCTAAGGGAAGCCATAAGTCCTACCCAGATAATTAAAATTCTCTGGAAAACTCACTGTATAATTAGGTTGTAAGACCCCATCCTTGGGCAACTCATAAATATAGTAGTAAGCCCCATTCTAAATTAAATACCTAGGCTACTTTCTACAAAAGTTATAAGTCCCAACCTAAATTTAAATCCCTGGGCTACTTCCTAAAGAATCCATAAGACTCGCTTCAAACTAAATTCCTGTGTTACTTCTAAACAAAGTCATAAATCTCAAACTAAATAAATCTCTGGGTATTCTAATAGATGTAAACCCAAAAACACCTAACAAAATTAAAACCCATATTTAACCACTTTAGTCTACTCAGGATCCCTAAGAGGAGGCAACCCATGGCTGCTAATCAGATTCTCTGGACACTATGGTCAATGATTGTTAGTGTTGGTAGATTGAAAACTACAGTATACCCGGGATGATGGAACCATGGGACCTTGATCGGGTTTACCTACATGTCTCCCATTATTAAGACTAAAATTATCTAGAATTTATTCTTCCTTAATAGAGAGTTCTCTCTTACATGTTAAGAGGGGTAATTAACTATGAGTGCTTGAGCTCATAGGAAGTAAGGATCCCAGATCTTTAAACCTTGACTTACTCTCAAGAAAAATCTGGTTAATTATAATCTGACAAAAAGGAAATGAAATCTCATAGCTGCAAAACGGGATTCGTACATTCGTGCCATTTTTCTTGAGTGAACAGATAACTCTAGACTTAGGTGGACATCCAACCTAGACTTAGGTTGACCCATTTGGTCAAACTCAATTCAATTGCATTCAGGCATTGCCTTTTATCTTTAAAGCAAGTTGATTGAATGTTGTCCTAGCACCTCTATACTGGTCTATCTTCTTACCACCTTTAAATTCTTTATGTTCTTGAACATTCTTTGGATAGTTTCTTTTAATATATCCTGATTCCCAACATAAATAACATTTTCTAGAATTCATCAAACATCTTCATGAATGAGATTTTCCACAAAGTGCACAAATTAGTATTGCATGAACCCTTAAAAAATTATTATTGTTGACTCTATTGAAACTTTTGCCATTTTTATTATCCTCCCCTATGACCACCTTATCTCTTTCTATCATTTTTCTCCCATTTCTAATTGACCACTTATATATCATTCTCCAATAACCTAGCACTCTCAACCAGTTCAGAAAATTCCTTTATTCAAAGAGGAATTAAAGGTTGTGTAAATGAATCTCTCAGACCCTTCAAAAACCTATAACACTTTTCCTCAGAAGTACTAATAAGCTGTGGAGCATACCTTGATAGATCTATAAATTTTACTTCATACTGAATGACAATCTTTGCTCCCTACTTAAGGTTTATAAAATTCTCCTACATTGTCTACCTTGCTGATGGAGGAACATAACACTCTCTGAAGACTTGCTCAAATTCTTCCCATGTAATTTATTCCTTTGATCTACCTCTAAATTTCTCCAGTTGTTGTCCCCTCCACCACCTTTCTACATAACCTTCTAGCATAAAGATTGTCAGGGATACACATCTATTTTTAGGACATCTCATTCTATTTAAAACTTTCTCTATCCTGATGTTATAGTTTTCAACACTTTTGGTATCAACTCCTCCCTTAAACTATAGAGGTTTTAAACTCTGAAATAAGTTTTGTTGCAACCCATGACCCCGAGTTTGAGATTTTGATGATGCCAAATAATGAGTGTTTTGGAACAACTTTTCATTGAATATTATTTTATTTGCTATTATCCTTGAGTACTAACATTTCAGGAAGATCACAAGTGACTCAGGACGAAAGGAAGACTCAAGAACGGGTAGATTAGGAGTATGAGTCAGACATTATATTTTTCTATTTATTTTGTTTTTACTTTATTGAGTCTGGCCATAAAATGCATAAGAGTAAGAGCAACCATGTACACACACAGGGGGAGAGTTTGTTTTTAACTGCAAAATGTAATAGAATTTCTTCTCTGGAGATCGTACTGTATGATTTTAATTCGTACCGTACGATCCAAGCTATGTGGACGATTCTGTGAATAGATCGTACTATACGAATATCTTCATACTGTACTATATGTTCAGATCCAAAACCCTAGACATAGTTTAGTTTAAGTAAGTGATTTTGCGCCGTTCGTACTGTACGAACATGTTCGTACTGTACAATCTATTTTTAAATACTTAAATTAACTCGTGATTAGTGCATAAAATCCAGGCCTAATTAAATTTTGAACATCATACTGTACGAACCTGATCTTACCATACGATGAACAGAGACGAAGTATGATCGTCCCGGATATCATCCTGGACGATCTCTTATTTTTTTTCACATCGTACTGTACGGTAGTAATCATACCATACGATGAACAGAGACGACATCTGATCGTCCAGACCATCGTCTTGTACGAATAGTATTTTGTGAATCGTACCGTACGATATTATATCGTACAGTACGAATTGTTTTTGAACTGTTCGTACATCTTCGTACCAGGACGACGTCTGTTTATAAAGATTGTACTGTACGATGTTGAATCGTACTGTATGAACAGTAAC
>NW_021319488.1:100245-173228 GCF_001605985.2 Dendrobium catenatum
ATATATATATATATATATATATATATATATATATATAACATTAATACCATTTCTCTCATTAGAAATTGATAGAAAAATATCCAACGATATATCAATTGATACATTAATGGAAGCAACTAATATATTAAAACTTCAATAAATAACTTAGAGAGACACTAAGGAAATCCAAATAACATCCATTTCTAAAATTTTTTCATACCTTCCAAGTAAACTCACTAACAAAGATACCCTTAACATAAAAGACGAAATAACTTTCAAAATTAATCTACCACATTCTTCTCTTTGCCCTTTCTTGTAACAACAACTAATAAAAAAATACTTGTGAGCTATGAGGATAATAAATTATGCAATTTTAAATAGCATTTAACTTGTATGATTATAAAATTCAAAACATTAAAAATATAAATAAAAGTTAAACTACATAAGAAAATTTCATAAAATCTCATTTGACGTTAACCTTTATTTTCTCTTAAATCCAAACTGAATATTAATTATACTCATTAAAAGATTTAGCTACTCTTTCATAGACATGTTCAAAGGAGCCTAGGTAAACCTAGTATTATTTCCATTGAATTGTATAGAGGTCCCTTTTGCCTTTTTAGGGGACCATTTTGCCCCACCTACTATACAGGTCTCGTTTCTTTGGGTTCCCTTTTACCCCACTTACAATGTAATCTCATGTTTGGGAATCCTTTTGTCCCAACTACACTTGTAAGTCATATATCATATATAGCCAAACTTCACTTTAAATTGATATTTAATACACATTATGTTTTCAGATTACATACTTTTCACATGCTTCCATATTGATAATTATTTTGCCATTTGTATATAAAGTATGTATGTTTACAATATGTAATTGAATTGATATATTTCTAAAATATCATCAATTAGGAAAACATTTAGATTAACATGTTAAGCATTATTTTAAACTCATGTGCTAAATTTTTGTGAGTGATTCTTCATACTTAAAAACTTGGCTATAAAAACCTTTATATACATTAAGAAAAATTAACATCATTTACTCTAATATATTCCACATTAACTTCCATGCTTATAAATGAAAGTCATTATATTTGAAATATAATTACATTACTTACATCCTTGCCGAGGTATCTTCTCCAATTCTCTACTTCATACCCTTCTACTATTATAAGTCACCTCAAAACTTTCCCTTTACATAAGATTAGAAAAAAAATTTCTTCCAATCTTTCTTTTTATTTTTACTCTAAACTTCTGTTTGACTTTTCCTACTCACATACATTCTCAAGATTTTATGCTCATAATAACTAATAATCCCTGCACAGCCAAACTCCTCATATGCACTATGCCGATTTTCCTTCTAAATAGTGTCGAATTCCTTAAGTTAAACACTAGTACAATTCCAATGCTTTGAATCATCTGTATGTAGGATTCCATTGTGCTGAATATCTCAATCATTAATGCTACAATGCTGTTCAAAATTTATATAAAAAACTTCTTTATAACAATTCTAATGCTTAACAAAATTCTTAAGCCTAAAATTGAAATCCAATTGAACTTATCAGAACTCTTGTATGCAACAATTCACTATGCCAAGACCTGATACAGTGGATTTTATTTTTGTGAACTATGCTACTGGGCCATTCTTCTTACTGTGCCAAAAAGTAAACCGTGCCTCCTAGGAATTTCTTCTTCATTTTCTCTATTGTGTACGACTTTAGGCAGATAAAATGAAGAAGATAAGGAGTGGGGTCCACTAATAAACACTCTTACATCCAAAGAATGCATCTATTCATACATAATTTTCATTTAATATACTAACTTTTTAAAAATGTTAACCAATATTTAATATAAACTTTAAAGATACCTTGTAGATTAATACTTGAATTTTTAGATTTTACACAACTTCTCCTTCTTAATCAAAGAGCGGGTCTTCTAGCTCCTGATCTCTATGAGAAAGAATCCACAAGGAGACATCTGAAAGGAAGATTAGAGTGTGGTCAAGAGGAGCAGGATATGTGATGTTGTTTTTTTATCCAAGAAATACTCAATCGCATATCCTATAGCGAAGTTTTTATTTCTCCTAGTGGCTGGGAGTCGAATGGAAGTGAGGTTTTGGATGTAATCAATTTGCATTTAATCTTCATCCATTTGGGTGTCTTCCATTATGAAGTAGGTGATAATTGATAGAAGGGGAGTGATGTTTATCTGATCTCCAGCTTTAAGGATGTTAGATGTTCTCAGAATGTGCTTGATATCCCTAGAATTTTGATTTAGAGTGTGAACCAAGGGTTGGTGGTATTTCAAGGTAGCATTTTAAAGTAAGAGATTCACAACACTCTAGTCAAAATCTGATATGGAGGCCACAACCATGGGTTTGTTTCCTTGGGTGTTTAAATGAAGATAGATTCCAATGTCCTCTTTGGTGATTATAATATTCTGACAATACATGTGGGAAGATATTACAGTAGCATCCCCACTAATCCTAAGGTTTGTTAAAAACTCATAAAGGATTTTAGAGTCGAAGAGATAGGCCAAATTCAAAATAATTTGAAGCAAAGTGGGATTGAAGAAGTTCATTACTGGAAAGCTTAAGTCCTGTTGATTAAGAATGCTAGAAGGTGTGATATTGGATTCTTTAAATTTGTGGTAGGCAGCTTCATTAGAAGCTATAAGGAAGAAATTATTGGTAGGGTTGCGAGAGGAGGAAGAACCCTAGGTTTGTTGATTGCATTTTCCACCTCTGGATATTGTAATAATTAAGAATGCAAGAAGGAAGTATTGGAAGGTTGTGTAAAAATTTTGTGTGAATTGAAACAATTTAAATAGAACTTCAGTATATCATACCGTACAATCATGAGATCGTACGAGATGATCTCTTGCAATTATTTCAACCAGATGAGCAATCAAAAAGATTTGTTTGATCATACAGTATAATAAAACTTCATATGGGATGATTAGAGACATGGAGCTCATCCCAAGGAGTTAGGTTGTATGAATTTTGACTAAAAGGTTTGCACAGTTCCAACAAGTGTTCATATAGTGCAATCAATAATAAATGTCGTACCAAACAGAAATCAATTTGTCCCAAGCAGAGTTGACACATGGATCATATAATATGAAGAGGTATTCATATAGTATGATGATCAATGATAGATATAATTTGGATCATTCATCAATCCAAGGGTTGTGATGAAAGAAGTGTTATTCATATTGTACAATACAATTGTGATTCATACAGTATGATTAAAGATGAAAAATTTTAGCTTTTCAAGAAAATAGTGAGGTTCAATGAAGTAATTTGAAGGATGATCAGGACACAATCATAAGAAATGATAATTCATAAAAACAAAACTAAGAGATTATACAATCACGAAATAATAATTAGGGACTAAATAAAAAAATAAAATCATAAAACAATGATTAAGGACTAAAATAAAAAAATATATGAAAAATACAAGACAAAACATATACATTGAGAAGCTCATGAATGGCTAATTTCAAGTGATAGGAAATAAATTTTGAGCCCAAAAACCACTTTCTCCCACTGGGTCTTTTGTGAGAGCCCATAAATCCAAAGATTATGGAAGAATTGTTTTGGGAGCCCAAGTGAGTTTGGGTCCCTTCTGGAGTTTGGATGAATCATCAGAATGTATGACATGCTGTATTTGATGCAACTTTGGTCTCCACACCAAGTGTGTTCTATGGTGAATGGTACAAGTGTGGCTAATGTGTCATAGCATGCCACTGGAATAACATCTAACATCAGGAAAAGGGTTAAATAACCTATGATAGTTATGATTCATATTCCTTGTTTATGAGATGCATGACATGGTGAGTGCTTAAGAACACGTTTATTTTGAAAAGCCTTTATTTTTTCTTACAAAATTTCATTAGCACTTTCAAGAGAAGATATTTCAATTTTTAAAGAGAGCTCACTAAGATCTAAAATGTTAACACATACTTCTAACTCTTTAAATGATTTTTCTAAATCAAGGGATATTGCTTTCAAAGAATCATGTGTTTTAGATAAATCAGTATATTTCTCATTCAATTCATCAAACTCATTTAATAAATTTATAGGATCTTTATCTAAATCAAAACCATCTTTTTTAAGTATTTCATTTTCTTTTTACAGGACTAAGTATTAAGTTTTTAAATTAGCGTGCTTCTTTTCAATTTATTGTATGAATTATTAATCTTTTTTGAAACATTAAATAATTCATCGTATGAAAGTTGACACACCTCATCTTGATCAGACTGATCAAGATAATTTTTTTCCATTAAGCATAGATTTGTCACTTAATCTTCTACTTTTGTTCTAGATTAATCTAAAGCGGAGACAGCTAAAAAGGCTTTCTGAAATCTTCACTTACGTTTATAGGACCTTGCTTTTCTTTAATATTCTCCTTTCTTTGGTGATATTTGAGATTTGGGCAATCAATTTTAACGTGCCCTGGTTTTCCTGTATTCATAATAGACAATATCATTAGAAGCTTTAGAATTTCTATAATACTTACCTTTGCTCCATTACTGATGATTATTTTGCTTTTCCTTAGAAAGCTTCTAAACTGTCGAGTCATCAGTGCAATTTCTTCCTCTCCTCCATCAAAGGAACTGTATGAATCATTAGCCTTTAAGGCTATAGTTTTCTCCTTCTTTCTTTCTCTTACATCAAGCTGTCTTTGGCTAACACCTTGCTAATAGGAAATGAGTGACCTAAGTAAGTTATCAATAAAATAAACATTTAGATCCTTAGATTCAATAATAATAGTAATTTTTACATGGTAGGATGGTAGTAAATAACTGATAATCTTATTTACTTTTTCAGAATTTGATAATTCTTTACCTTATGTAGGGATGTGATAATTTAAGTAAACCTAGTATACATTTTAGATATGGATTCACTAGGTTTCATGCCAAATAGTTCATATTCATGGAGTAGAAAATATAACCTAGATTATTTCACTTCAGTTGTTCCTTCATAGTAATCCATAATTTGTCCCAAATTTCTTTGCCGATAGTGCAAGTAGAAACGTACATGTAATCTTCAAATTTCAAAGTAAAAAAGAAATAGTTTAGGCATTTAGTATTAAGTTGGGCTAGATTTCTATCATTAGTACTCCATTTAGAAAAAAAGGTATTCCATTTTACTAAACGTGAAGATACAAGATATCCCTCCTAATCTAACATCCACATGCCATAATTAATTGATTGTAAGAAAATGGAAATGCAAATTTTTCATAAATCAAAAGGTATATTATCAAATAGAGGTGGTCATGTGATTGAATATTTTTTGCAGTATTTTCATTTCCAAAGCTAGCCATTGATCATTTTTAAAAGTTTTCTAAAACTTTATTTTTGAATCCCGCTCTGATACTAGTTGAAGGTTTGTGAGGGTTGTAAAACCCTAAGGAACTAGCCTAAAGCTAACCAAGAGGGTGGATGAATTGGATATTTAAAAAATTCTTTAAGTAAAAAGAAAATCTTTTATAAAACCTTTTCAAACCCATATATAATAATAAACATAGTGGATATTGAAATAAGTAAATTTCACAACAATGAAACAAATCATAGTTATCAACCAAACAGATAATAATAGAAAATAAAGTGTAGAAATTAAAATTATGGAAATAATAAAAAGACTGAACACACTATAATTTTTAATGGTTCAGCCAACTTGACTTATGTCCACTTCATGGAGACTCCCTCTCCAAGTATTGCACTAAACAGTAGTGTATCTTCTTTTGTTCCCACAGTAAGGTGGAGAAGCCTGTACAAATGCATTTTACCTTCCCAATGCCGCAGAGAACCGTGAATCTTTTATAGACAAAGAACCTCAACTCTATTTTCACCCTCCTATTCAAGGTCAGAGAACCTCAACTTTTTTTTTACTCTCCTGATGATGGTCAGAGAAACACAACCTTATTTTCACCCTCCTGGTGAAGGTCAGAGAACCACTATCTTTGCTAAAGAACTTCTTCTCCTGAGCCATAAAGAACCCAGGAAGATGCATGTAGATACTAGGCAAGATTCTTATTTGGAGTAACCTTATGAATCCCCTCACAACTACTCCCTCACAAAATCTCCCTCTCTTCTCTCACAAAGCTCTACTTCTTTTGTCCCTCAAAGCTCTCAATCGTAAAGTCTTAACAGCCAAAAATTTCCTAATATGAGTATTATAAAACCTTAAGTTGTGGGCTTCAAGAAATCCTAAATTTTAAAAGGTCTGTCTTCTGTTCGTACAATATAATACACATATTATATAGTATAATCAATATAATTCAAACTCATCCAGTAAGATTATTCAGATGAACTATTTAACTTTTATAACATTTCATACAATATGATCAAAACATCATACAATACAAAATATAGAAATTCTTTTTATTCATTTGTTATGATCCTTGGGACAACCAACTTTGTACACGGGCGATCCTTTAGCACTACGGACATCGTATGGTATAATCAGTACAAAAATTATGAATTTCATTTAGTATGATCCATGGGACAACCAATTTTATATATGAGTAATCGTACAGTATGAATTGTATCGTACAATACAATCAATCACAATAATTGTCTATGATTTTAATGTCTGATATTAGGTGATTAATAAAGAAAAATTTTCATTAGGGAGTACAGTACAAACCAAATTGTATTGCATGATCAGTACAAAATTAATATCTTTCTTAACCTTTGGTGTCTAGGGTTTAACAAAGCATAATAGATCATACAATACAAATTAAAATCATATAGTATAAAATAAAATCAAATAGTACGAAGTAAACATCGTACAGTACAAATTTCTTAAAAAGAAGACTCTCTCAAAAATATTTTTATCCCTCCCCATGTGTGTGTGCAAAGTTACTCAGCAATGATATCCACCCAATTACATGATACGACTCAAGAAAGAAAAAAATACATAATAAAATGAAACTGACTATCTACCTAGTCTTAAGATGATAAAAAATGCAAGTAATGGTGGACTACTTTCCTAAAACTTTAGTGCACACAAAAATAAAACAAAATATCACAGAAATAAAAAAAGCAGTATTAGTCACAATAACATTTGTTATTATCAAAATTACAGTGCTTGAATCAAGTTTTCAACAAGAGGTGGTTACACCTCTTTCTACCTTTTCATTTTTTTGCAATATACCTGGATGTATGGGAAAAAATGAGCTGGAATATCTAATGGGTTGTTTTTTACTTATTTATTTGAGCTTTCCTTGATATGTGTTGACAAAGTCCTTTCGGAGGATAATTGCTTCTTCTCCTATGTATAATTCATGTTCATTCTTCCTATATTAGAATTCTTTTGGTCTTCAAAATAATTTGACTTAGAGTTCAATTTGACAATGATGTCCCCCATGATAGACACCTTTTCTTACATGCTGCAATGCTTAACTTTAATTTTAGAATGTAACATGCCAAATTGGAGCTCCCAAATCATCAACCTTTTAAAAAGATATTAATATTGTTTTTGCAAAAGTAGTAAAATACTTCCATCACCTCTCAACGAAATTGGAGCATAAAATTTAAAGGGCATCCATGTGCATCTCCTATGGCATCATTCTTCATGTTGAGAATAGATTAATGTAGAACTTTCTAATCATAAGCATTAATTATTAATTTCTCTATCCTAGAAGTTATGGCTATAACTCCTTTTATATTATATTTAATGTTTCATACTAATGTCCGCTCTACCAGTAACTTTAATTATATTTCCATTAAAAATATGCATTTTAAAACATCCCTCTATTTTTTTTATTCCTAAAGTTTCCTTCTCCATTATTTCATATGTTGCAGTAATGAAGTTCTAATATGGCAAGTAATATGAAGTTCTAATATTAATTAATTAATATGTAACAGTAATTATTAATTAATATGGAAAGGAATTTGTTGATTTCATTAATAATTTTAAGCATTTTATTTTTACTTGTGTTAATAGAGATTGTAATAAGTTAGCCGATCTTTGTGGTGACATTGCTCTTAATAATAACTTTGCTTGGGATGACATTAGTATGGATAATATTCCTCCTCCTTTTTTTAGCTTGTTAAAGGAGGAATGTGATCCCTTGGGTAGTTTGTAATTATTTCTTCTTTATTAATGTTATTGCTTTTGCATCTTTCAAAAAAAAATATAGAGAGTACTGAAGTTCCCGTAATCAAGTGGAAGATTTGACCATCAAAAATAAAATATACTTTTATCCTAAAAGCCTATTTCAAGTTATATGCTCCCCATAAAAACCACATAATAATTCCTATATCTCTTTTTTACAATTAGTCCCCCAAAACTCCCACACTAATATAAAAAATGAGCTATCACAATCCAACCCTATATGACCCATAGACTAGACATGCCATATTATGATGAATAGTGACAAACTAAGCCTAAGTTTTAAGTTTTAGATGCTTTTTAGATTTCTTCAAAACTAAAGAAAATAGCAGAGCTTCTAATTAACTTCCAATAAATAAAAAAATAAAACTCATCCATAAATTCTTTTCTTTCATTCATCTTTAAGCGATGTTTACAACAAAACTCACATTACAGTTCATGGCTATATATATATATATATATATACATACTCAAATGAATCAAAACATATAACCTCATCTATTCAACCTGCTCCTTCCCTTTCCCCTCACCTAAAATAGAAATCAGAGTATGTGTGAGCCAACACAGCTCAGTAGGTCACTCCTACCGATCTCAATTCTCAATGATTAACTCATTTTGAATTTATTAAAATAAATTTAGTCAATGGAAGGATATTATTTTGAACATAATAATGCTAGTAGTTAATGACATTTAAAGACTTTACACTAAAAGTAAATAAATAAACATATATTATATATATTAAAGCATATTAATAAGAAGAATATCATCAACAAAAAGTATACACCATGGTTCAACCTCTTCCAAATGTCTATTGAGAACATCCATGCCTAAAATAAAAAATATATGGCTTTAAGGTTGATCCTTGATGTAATCCAACTGAAATAGGAAAATACTTAGTCAAATCACCTCGTATCTGAACACAACTAATAGCACCTACCTATATATCCTTAATAACTTAAATATAAGCATTATTAATCATTTTTCTTCTCTAGAGCTCTCCATAGCACTTTTCTTGGAACTTTATCATATGCTTTCTCTAAATCAATAAATATTATTTGTAGATCCTCCTTATTATCTCTATACTTCTCCATCAAACCTCTCAATAAATATATAGCTTTCATAGTAGACCTACTTGGCATGAATCCAAATTAATTTTAAGAAACATTAGTATCATGCTACAACCTATGCTCTATAACTCTCTCCTAAAGTTTTAAAGTATGATAAATTAAATTAATTCTTCTATAAATCACACAATCTTGTGCATATCCTTTATTCTTAAAAATAGGATCCAACACACTCATTTCTCACTCATCTGGCATCTTTTTAGTCTTTAAAATAAAATAAAAAAGTTTAGTAAGCCAAGAAATTCCTTCATCTCCTAAGCATTTCCACACCTCTATTGGAATATTATCATGTCCAACAACTTTTCCACATTTCATTTTCTTTAAAGACTCTCTAACTTCATTTTTACCAATATGCTGATAAAAATAAAAATCTTTATTTTCGTTTAGGGTGTTAAGGTCACTAAAGTCAATTTCATTCTCATAATCTTCATTTAAGAGTTTATAAAAATATTTCATCCACCTTTATTGAATAACCTCTTCTAATAAAAGCACTTTTTGATCTTCATCCTTATTACACTTCACTTGAACTAAACCCTTGCTACTCTTATCTCTATCTTTGGCTAACTTATACATATATCTTTCACCTTCCTTTGCATCTAATCTCTTAGAGACAGGATATAAAATAAGTCTATACGTGAAAAGGTTGGAGTAGCTCCAGTGGAAGATAAGATTAGAGAGAGTCTGCTTAGATGGTTTGGTCACATAAAATGATGGCATTTTGATGAATTAATTAGGAAAATAGATATATTAGATTTGACTTATGTTAAGAAAGGTAGAGATAGATTCAAAAAGACTTGGTTAGAAAATATTAGAAATGATCTTTCTTTATATTTTTAAATGAGAATTTAACTTTTTATAGGGTATAATGAAGGAAAAAGATTTATATAGCTGACATCACATAATAAGATAAAGGCTTGATGAAGTTGTTGTTATTTTTGTTGTACAATTTTATGTTATCTACCATTAGGATATTTTTGCACTTTCGGAATTAAGCCCAATTATATTTTATTTCCTATAATGTATTTAAAATGATTATAGACATATGATTGAGTAACAACTGGTTGCTATTACTTTTATAGTACTATGATGATAATGTGTGTGTCAAAGACTAGTAAAGACTTGTTGACCTGTTGGTTGGAGATTGATGACCTATATAGGATGGTGGACTTATGGGCTTTCCTTTAAATATTATAGTGAATGTTATCCTTTACTGATAAAATGATATAATGATTGAGAGTTATAAGGAGTTATTACTATGTTGATGGATAAAAAGTGAAGACTCTATTTGCTGAGTTAATATTTATGGACTATCGATTACTGATTACTAAAAAGTACCATGATAACCAAAACTTCTTACTTATTTATTATGACTACTAAAATGTATGTTATTGAGGCACTATTCCTATTACTTTACACATTTATTATTATTGCATAAATTTAATATTACTATTTTACTTTATTTCTCCTATCACTAGGTTGTTACTATTATTAATATAGATATTTATACTATTTGATATTATTGATTCACTATGATGATATTAAGATTGTGATGTACAGAGCATATAATATACTAATTTGATACTAATATATAATATCCGGATAGTACGTGTATACTCCTATATAATTTTATTGCATTGATATGATTTTGATAGCCTTTATTTATGATTTAGCTTTATCACTTTATATGATTGCTTTACTGATTGATAGTACTGATATGATGACTACTTTATCAATTCAACATCCATATAGGTTTCTCCACTATACTATTTTATTGGCTTTCATACCATATTATTTTATTATTTATAGATTATATAACTATTGTATATAAGTTTTATTATTTCTATTTTAATTCTTAATCATATAACCTTTATTATTATGAATTGATTGGCAATATGCATACTACTTTGTTTATCATGTTTTGAATTTAGTTATATGATTTTAGCAACATGTTGAGCTATTTAGATCATAATATATGGTTTAAATAATTTCAGGATAAGGGAGTGGTTTAGGAATTTGAGATTTATTAGAATCATTTACGTTCATGTTCTTATTATTATAACTATTCTCTTATACTCACAAAATAGTAGTTATGATATGAATATCTAGATTCTGAGTAGGGTATATAATTTTTGGAAAAATGAAAATTGATGTATATATTGATATTTTGATCGATAGTTTTTATTTTTGCTTGTATTTGTATTGATAAATCATGTTATATAACTCTGGTGTTGTTATTAAAAGATAAAAGAAAAATTCCTCCAAATTAGATTCTAGGGTGTAATAATTCAATTATTAGAGCATAGTTATCAAAATAATTAAATTATTATCAGATCTATAGGAATTAATAATGAGTTAGATAAATTAGATAGATTAAGGTGCATTATTTTGTATATGTAATTGATTGTATATGTGAATTATTCATATTATATAGAATTATACAAAAGTTAATAGTTGAAATGAACCTACCAAAGTAAGATGTACCAAATGAGCAATAATGTGCATTATTTTGTATACTTTTCTACCTGCACTTTCTGTTTGTTTTGTTGTTCCTCCTTTTTGGTGATATAAAAAGGGGGAGTAGATTGGTTATAGTTCAGTCATATTTTATTTTGTTCAATGCACTTCTCATGTGTTTGATTGTCTTTTCTTTCTAATATAAATATTAGAAAAAATCCCCTAATTTAAATGTTTCACTTAGTGAGGGGGAGATTATGAGTAAATATAACTAATCTTGTAAACTCAACCAAAAATATTTTTCATCATCAAAAGGGGGAGATTGTTGTAATACGAGATCCTAAACTTCTTATTTTGATGATAAAAAAAAATTATTGATTGCCTTTTGATTTCTCGTAGCACTTGTATTATATACCCATTTTAATATGTAATAACATTTCAGGTATGGCTTACACCATGCAATATGTTTTAGGGCTCAAGATTGGGTAAAATTAGAAAATATTTTACAAGAATTTATATCTTTACATTTCTTTGTTTGTATAGTTCTTGAGTTAAAGTTTTGTATAAGGTGTATGCTAACTCAGTGATTGTGCACACACATATAAGGAGTGACAAAATTGAAGATCAAAATTTTCTAAACTAATCATACTGTACAATCTAGATAATATTATATGATTAGGTATGTAGAAAAAAAAGTTAAAATGGCTGATTATATAATAAATATTTTTAAACTAATCATACTATACGAAATCAGATCATACTGTATGATTAGTTTAATATAAAAATCCTAGTTTCCAATCATATTTAGGAAAGTATTTTTATTTTTCAAATTTCAACTGATAATAATGTATGATCTATACTATATGATATTTGCAAACTTACCTAAATTAATCCCCATGATTATTCAATTAAATCAAGGTTTAGTTAATATTATAAATCATTTAATACGATATCAATCATATAGTACAATGCCAATCATATTGAATGATTGGCAAATATGATTTTCAATCATCCCAGCAAAACTTTGATTTATAAAAAAATTATATTGTATAATATCAATCGTATTGGATGAATGGTAGAGACTATTTTCAATCATCCTGGAGTTTATCCTATACGATCTGAAGAACATTAAACTAATTGTAACCTACGATCCCAATATCATATTATATGATTGGTATAAAAAATTTGAATAGATCGTATTGAAATTTCTCAAATTGTACTTGACAAAATAGATTTTTGAATTAATCATACTGTACAAATAGTTTTGACTGAATTAAAATTTTAAGTTTTTTTTAAGCCTTGTATAAAAAATTTTTTGATGGACTCTTAAGAAGTCTTTTGGCTCTTGAAAGAATTTTATGAGAGAGTTTTATGAGGCCTTAGAGCTTGGAGAGGGAGAAAAAGAAGTTGTGGGGAGGGAGAAGTAGTGTGAGGGGTTCATACAGTTGCTTGAGGAAATTAAGCTTCTACCTTGATTCAAATATTTATCTTTGTTGGTCTCTTGAGTAGCTATAGGGAGAAATGCTTTAAAGCTAAAAATCAAGAATCTCTACCTTCACCAGGAGGGAGAAAAAGAATTATAGATTTAATGCCTTCATTAGGAGGGTAAAAATGCTTCAAGGTTCTCTGCCTTATCAGGATGGTGAAAAGGATTATGATACTCTAACAAATCAGGTTGGTGGAAGAGATTTTTGTACAGGCTTCTATGCCTTTGTTTGGGGGTTAAAGAAGAGACACTAAAGGTTTAGTGCAATACCCAAAGAGGACTCTGGGGAGTTGACGTAGGTCATGTTTTGATCTTACCACTATAAAATCTGGTGTGGTCATTCTACTTTACATTCCACACTTTTATTTTTTTTATGATTTTATTTTATTGCACATTTCTGTGAGAGTCAGGTGCATTATGATCATTGCATTGCATTTGTATTAACAAAATAAGTATAAATAATATTCTTAAATAAATGATGAAAAACTCTGAAGCTTTGTATGAAATTCTAATGAAATAAGGTTGTTAATTGCAAAATAAATCTCTACTAGTAATTACTCAATGAACTATTTGAAAATTCTTTGAGAAAGTAGCTTTGGAAGTAAGTGAAAATGTCAAGTACATTATGGAACTCTAAAAGTCATGTTTTATAATTTTATTGTTGTACTAGTACTTTAATGATTCTTAATTAACTTTTTAATTATATTATAAATTCTCATTTTAATTTGAATATTTACATATGTGATGAGTGAGGTTAAGAATTCCACTAAGCTAGTTGTGCTCATTTCATTCTTTTTGAAATTTTTAGGAAAAGGGAGGGGTTTAATAGAGTATGCCAAGTATAGAGATAGAATCTTTGGGGTCTGAATAGTAAGATACTATTTTGTGATTCAATATTTAATTATTTTGATGCATAGACTTCTGTGTTCAGGATCAATATATTATGTTTTAATGAAATGAAATTTATTTACCTTACTTTTATGATTTAGGATTTTAGTACCTATGGTTGTTTTTATTTATGATAGAGATTAACCGTATGGCTAGATAGACCAATCATTTCATTAGATCCTAGGAAATTTAAAAAAAGTATATTTAAAATAAATTTACTTAATTGACCATTATAACACATTATAAAGTTTGAAATAAAATAAAATAAAATGATATAGATATAATTATATGATCGCAATTCATGAGTTGGAATTATAATATTTTGATGCACCCTCACCCTCATATAGATAAAAGAGAATTATTCATACATCAAGCACTTTTAAGAATAATATCTCTATCATAAATTAGAAATATAGGCAAATTAGTTATACACCAATCATTTACACCTTAACTTGTTATGCAATAAGCTAAAAGTCATGCATCAAAAAGCTTTTCTAGAAAATAGTTGACCTACATACACCCTACCCTATGATAAGTAGCTAAGGTTCTTGTGACCTATCACAACATCAAATTATGCAAAAAAAAAAAAAAAATTATCAATGTAGTAAGGTTAAACTCATATGGCAATGATGGATTAACAAACTAATTTATCTCAGGGATCCAATAAAATTAAGACCTATCACCTTAATATTTTGAATTTCTAAAGATGAATTTTTAAAAAAGTTCATTAGCGTTGAAAGAGATTTGAAAATTGATTGTTATTTAAAAAAAAATTAAGGGTGAATTAAATAGTTTTTCAAATAACGTTGATAGCATGTATGGCATAAAATAGTCTAGCTTGGTTTAAAAATTAATTAAGATGGGGTGTTCCAACTTTTTGATATTCCTGAACAATCATATAAGGTTTAATTATGGTAGGTTGATTATCTTATTAGTTAAGCAATGATCAAATAATGATAGTCAACTTATCATGACTGTAGGCCATGCCATAAAACTATAGTTTTGACCTTACTAACAAAACTTTGATTGACCTTATGCATGCACAAAATGCTATAACATGAGGGGATATCGTTCAAATCATTTTCTATCATACTCAAGATCCAATTTTTGCAAGTGATAGTAAAACTTAAAGGATATAAAGGTTTCTGATATTTAAAAAGAGTTCAAAATATACAAAGTGTTGGGTAAGTCTAAGTAGAGACAATCTACTTGAAAGAAATGACTTTTTTGGGTACAATTGTATACCCAAAAGAAAAAAAAGTGTTCAATCATGGTATATAGTTGAATAATGAAATGGCCTCATCAAAAGTGTATGATTAAGTTTTGATAGAACTCAACTAAATATGTTATAGCTAAATGCAAATGGTTACAAAAAAAAGGAAAGCCACCTAGTCAAAATGATTAGTAAGGTCAAAAGATATAACCTTACAAGAGGGAATGACTTAGCAAAAAGAGGAAGGCTAAATAAAAACTAAACCCAATTAACGTGTTTGACTATATTAGGGGTTATCTTGGTTAAGAGAGCATGTCCAAAATGGGGTAATATAATCATAAGAGCATGACTATACTACAAATGAACTTAACCAAAAAAGTATGTCCAATCCAAAATGTTTTCTAATCAAAAGATTATCAATAAAAAGGTGGGTTGTGTAATCAATATGATATAACTCTATTAGGAGTGGAATGAACCAATCTAAGAACATTCTTAGCAAAAAAAGCAAGAGTGAAAAAAAAGTGTAATCAAAAGAGCTTGATTGTACTAGAGGTAGACCCAATCATGAAGGGCTTAGTTCAATTAAAAGAAAGACTAACTAAGAATTGCATAGCTTAACTTTCATGAAGAAGTCATGACAAGATTCCTAAATTAATTTGATGAATTCATGTTACTTATTAACTAGGGAAGACAAAAATAGTCCTTATAAGTGTTTCAAAGGGTATTGCGACATAATGTCACATAGGCCTAGAAGAAGGTAAGGTGAACTAGCCTATCTAGCTATTCAAACCAATTTTGTGGTTGAAATTTATGTTTAAAACTAATTTGTAAAGAAATTAAAACATATTTATGACAACTTTAAACATATCTTCAAGCTTTATGTCAAATTTGTGTCAAACTTATAGTAGGCTATAATGAAGTTTCAAGTGATTGATTTATAATGGTATTCAATAAATTGTCTAAAATATGTATAAATCTATCACAAATATATTTTCTAATTATGTAGAAAATGATGCTTAGTATGTCTTAAATTGCTATTCATTTGTCATAATCATTGCTTTTGTGATGACTAATTTTATTATGAAAAAAAATCTTAATATTACTAATTTTACAAAAAAAAATTGTAGTATCTATGTTGAAACATTTTTCATAACAAAAAAGATGTAAAGTTGTATTATTTTAAGGACGAATATTTAATAAGTTATTAAGAATACATTATTACTTTTGATTTAAGTTCAAAGGTGTGATATATTTATCATTTAGTAATTAGTGGCATGTATTAATTTATTTAATCATTAATAAATGAAATTATATTGAAGTCACAAACTTGTCCATCTCTCCTAATTGCCCCCACTTTGTTGACACATTTATTTGTGTCCACTCGTCATCAATCGAGCTGATTTGAGCTTAATTGGGTTCGATCGAGCTTGATCAATTTAATCAAGCCATATTAAAATTAATCAGACTCAAATCAATTTTAATTAAACCCAAATTAAATCAAATTGATAAAAATAATTCCAAATCAAGCTCGATCTGTTGAGATAGTTGCTACTTAGTTTGGCATGTTTGATACTCTTGTAACTTGTATGTTTTTTATGATTCCAAATATTATTGATTTGATTATTATTTCTCCTAACACATTTTGAAAGAATTGTTTTGCTCTTGTGTGCACTAACATTTTGTGAAAATCATACTCCAGATTGTTGAAGACTTCAAATCAAAACCAGTTTAGAGTTTATTGTATTTGAAGTCTGTATTTTTTTCATTTTATTGAGTCTGAGAGAGTGTGATTGTAATTGAGTAACTGAGCACACACACACACTGGGGGAGAGTTTAAAATTTATATTTTTTAAACTGATCATACTGTATGATATCACTTCATACGGGACAATCTGGTCAGTTATTTCTCTCAATAAACAGTTGAACGAATAGATTTGAAAATATTTTTTCTAAGTATGGATTGTACGGGACGATATTAAATTTTATACAGGGACGAATGCCTCTATTTTGTCCTCGAACGAAAATTGTATGGGATGATATTAATGTTCGTACCAGGATAAACATTTCTATTTTATTCTCGTATGAAGATAGTACAGATGATATTAAATTTCGTACAGGGACGAACGCCTCTATCTTTGTCCTCATACGAAGATCGTACAGACGATATTAAATTTTGTATAGGGACGAATACCTCTATTTTTGTCATCATAAAAAAATTGTACGGATGATATTAAGTTTTGTACATGGATGAATGGCTCTATTTTAATCTCAAATAAAGATTGTATGGGACGATTTCCATTTCGTACCTCGACGAACATCTCAGGATTATTCTTGTTCTTTTCATCCTAAGGTTTCGTACATACAAAAATTGAATTATCTAACTGTTCATCTCAGACGAACATAGTTCGTACCAGACGATGATTGGGTATGAAATGATTTCGTACTGATTCATAATAGATTTGTATGCAACAGTAATTAAACTATTCGTATGTACAAACATTCGATCATTTAGGACGATCATGTACTCTCTAAATTGAAATTTTAGTTTTGTAGATGATTTTTTGTGTCTTTTGTATATAAGGTCCACTAAAACTGCCGTGAGAGAGTCTTGTCTACATAATTTTTCAAGAGCAATTAAAGTAGAGAGTTTTTTAGAGAGATTTCTTGCAAGTTGAGTGTGAAGGGTTCACAAGGTTACTCAAAGGTAAGGATCTATGAGTGTGATTTGTGCTTTTCACTCTTCCTCTTATCTTTCTAGATTGCTCATGAGAAGATCTTCGAATAAGATCCAATTCTTTGCCGACACTTGGGAAGTGTAAAAGGATGAAGGTTCTCTGCCTACACTTAGAGGGTGTGAAATAATGATGGTTCTCTACCGACACTTGGAGAGTGTGAACAGTCGATGGTACTCTGCCTATACTTGGAGGGTGTGAAAGGACAAAAGTTCTCTGCCTACACTTGGAGGGCGTAAAAGGATGATGGTTCTCTGCCGCACGGGGATTAGTGAAAGAGAATTTTTGTAAAGGCTACTCCTTACTGTTGGGGCTAAAGGTGAGTCACTTTAGTAATAGTGCAATACCTGGAGTGAGAGGCATCATGGAGTGGATGTAGGTCATGTTTGACCGAACCATTATAAATATTGGTGTCTTTTATTTTTTCTGTTGCTTACTTACTGCAAGTTATTAATTTCGTGGTTGAAAAGTTATTTTGAAAAACTTTAAATTAACTTGCTTCGTATATCAATCGGTTTTACTTTTAAAATCCAAGAGTAAATTTTAAAATTATCAATTCACCCCCCTCTTGGTTAACCTTGGGTTATAGTTTAGGTTTAACAACCTAATTATGATTCAACAAGAATCAACATGTGGTATCAGAGCTTTGTTTCAAAATCATAAGTTTAGACAACTTTTTGATAAACGAGTATGGCTACTTTTGGAAACCAAAACACACCTGAAGGGTATTCGATCATTAGATCTCCTTTATTTGATAACATCCCTTTCGAGTTTTGGAAAACACGTATGTCTTACATTTTTACAGTCACTAGATTATTATATGTGAATTTTAATTCAAGAAGGGTATACAAAACTAACTAGATTAGTTGATGATATTATTATTGATACACCCTTTGTTGAATGGACTGTAGAACAACGTGACTTAGCACAACTAAATGCAAAGTGTTTAAACAGTTTCTTTTGTGCACTTAAGTCAGAAAATTATATACGGGTTTCTACTTGCAAAAGTAGAAATGACATATGGGATAGACTCTGAATTACTTATGAAGGGACAAATAAAGTAAAGCAATCTAGACTGAACATCTTTTTATATGATTATGAAATGTTTTACATGAAACTAAATGAATCCATTTCTGAAATGTATATAAGATTTACTCAAATTTTCACTTCTTTATACGTATTAGGTAGGGAGCTAATGAACGTTGAAATGGTTAATAATATTTTTTGTTATTTACCTACTGTATATGATGATAAAATAACTACAATTATAGAATTTAAAGATTTGAATATTTCCTCTATTGATAATCTTCTTGGTTCACTAATTACCTATGAGCAAAGAGTGAGTCAAACGAAGGTTGATGTAGGTGAACAGCGAAAGGAGAATAACATTGCACTAAAAGTGGAGGAGTCAGAGAGTGATCTATATCAACCTGAGGATGAGGATGACATCGCCTTAATGACTAGATAGTTTAGAAGCTTTCTAAAGAGGAAGCAGAAGAGACGCCAATAGTGGAACAAAGGTAACTTCAATAGAAATGTTAAGATTTTAAATGATGTAATTTGCTATGAATGTAGGAAACCTAGACACATAAAGTTAGACTGCCCAAACTTAAAAGCCACTCCCAGCAAGGAGAAGGCAAAGGATAAACCAAACATGAAGAAGGAAAATAATATATTCCAAACAGCTTTTTGGGAGAACTCAGCTTTGGATTCATCAGAAATTGAAAAGGAGGAGGAAGTCACCAATATGTGCTTAATGGTCGATAATCTTGATCAATCGGATCAAAAAGAGGTATGTGACTTAACCTATGCTTAACTGTTAGAAGTTTCTAAAAGGATTCATGACACATATAGAAAGTTAAAGAAAATGCATGCTAGTTTGAATATAGAATTACAAGAACTATAAAGGGAACATGAAATCCTCAGGAAAGATCATGCATTGATAGATAACAACCACATAAGCTTACTTGATAAATTTGATAACTTGAATAAGAAGAATGAGATTTTAAAATTATCCTATGCTCAATTAGAAAAAGAATTAAAGAATTTTAAGGATGAATAAAAAATAAAAAGCATTATTTAAATTACAGTAATAATGTGTAAAAATTGTAAGCACATTTCTTAAATTGAAAGTAAAAGTTATTGAGGAAAATAAGAAACCACAAACACTTGAAGATTTTACTAATCCTATTTTGTATCCAAAATTTATACAACCTAGGAAGAAATAGAGTAATTATA
This sequence comes from Dendrobium catenatum, assembly GCF_001605985.2. NCBI lineage: Eukaryota > Viridiplantae > Streptophyta > Magnoliopsida > Asparagales > Orchidaceae > Dendrobium > Dendrobium catenatum. Next base: position 120,485 of record NW_021319488.1, read on the forward strand.
GAAGATTGAGAAATTTATTTCCTAGAATCAAATGTTATTCTTGTGGCATGTTTAGACATATAGCACACACTTGTACTTTAGATAAGAAAACTCATTTGGTGTGGAAACCTAAGATGCATAAACTTAGATATATCATACTAGCATCTAGTTTTAATTTGCCAAAAGGAGAACCCAAACTTGTTTGGATTTCTAGGTCTAACATTTGATAGTTTTGCAGGAACGCTCTAATACAAGGTCTTGTGAGAGCATTTGGTACCTTGACAGCGGTTGCTCAAAGCATATGACTGGAGACACTAAGAAATTTATATCACTGGAAGCTAGAAGTGGAGGCAGGGTTACATTTGGAGATAACACCACTAAAAAGGTGGTTAAATCAGGTATGATTAAAAATTTGCAAAACATTTTCATTGAAAATGTGCTACTTGTAGAAGGCTTAAAGCATAATCCGTTGAGTATTAGTCAGTTATGTGATAAAGGATACATTATTAAATTTTTTCCTACTAGCTGCATACTAAGTCTAAATGGAAATAATGTTTTGCATGGATTAAGGGTAAACAATGTTTATATGCTATATTCAAATTGTATAAAAACTCCTAATGCTTTTTATTTGAAAACTATTTCTAATGAGTCATGGTTATAGCATAGGAGACTTTGTCACTCTAGCATGAAAAATTTTAGAAAAATTACCCAAAAGGATTTAGTTAGAGGTATACCAAAATTGGACTTTACTAAAGATCACCTTTGCGATGCATGTCAATTAGAAAAATAGGTGAAGTCCTCTTTTCAATCCAATAAGGATCTTAGAACTAGTAAGCCTTTGGAGATTTTATATATAGATCTTTTTGGACTAGCTGCAATTGTAAGTCTAGGAGAAAAGATATATGAATTTGTGAGTGTAGATGACTTTTCTATATTCACTTGGGTTAAATTCTCATATAAAAAGAGTAAATCATTTGAGTAGTTTAGAGATTTTTTAACTTGGATTTAGAGAAAACTAGGATGTGAGATTTTAACTATTCAAAGTGATCATGACGGAGAATTGAAAAATGAAAAATTTTGAGAATTTGTGTAAAGAGAAATGAATGGATCACAATTTTTCTGCACCTAGAAGCCCTCAGTAGAATGAGATAATCGAAAGAAAGAACAGAATATTAATAGAAGCTGCTCAAGCCATATTGGCAGAATATTCAATTCTTAAATATTTTTGGGCTGAAGTGGTTAGCACTGCATATTATGTTCTAAACAGGATGAATATCAAATCGAAATTAAATAAAACACCATACGAGCTTCTTAAATGGAGAACACCTAATTTGTCACTTTTGTATGTTTTTGAATGTAAGGTGTTCATACATAATAATAGAAAATTTGCCTTAGAAAAATTTGATCATAAATCATATGAAGGAATTTTTCTTAGATACTCTAGTATTAAAAAATCTTATAGAGTATTTAACAAAAAAACTTTGGTAATTAAGAAAACCACACATGTTGTGTTTGATGAATCATGAATTTTAAAAGAGCCAATTTTGGAAGAGGATGAAATAAAAAATAACTCCCAAAGGATTGAGAAAGTTAATTTGGAGTTAGAAAACCCATTGCCTAGAGATTAGAGATTTTTTAAAAACGATCCTAAGGAATTGATTTTAGGTGAACTTAGTGAGGGTGTTAGGATTAGGCATGGACTAAGCAAAGAAGTCAATCATTCTGCTTTTATTTCAATGATAAAACCCACAAATATTAATTAAGTACTTTCGAATGAATTTTAGATTTTGTAAATTCAAGAAGAATTAAATCAATTTATGAGAAATGACGTTTGGGAATTAATTGCAAGGTTAAATAATCAAAGTATAGTTAGGACTAAATGGGTATTTAAGAACAAAATGAATAACTCAGGAGTTATTGTTAGAAATAAGGCTAGATTGGTAGCTAAGGGGTATAATCAAATTGATGGGATTAATTTTGAGGAAACTTTTACCCTTGTAGCAAGACTTGAAGCAATTAGGATTTTGTTAGCCTTTGTCTATTTTAAAGGATTTAAATTATTTCAAATGGATATTAAAAATGCCTTTTTAAATGGGATAACTCATGAGGATATTTTTGTTAAATAACCTCCAGGTTTTGAAAATTTAAAATACCTAAATCATATTTTTAAATTGAAAAAGGTATTATGTGGATTGAAACATGTACCTAGGGCTTGGTATGAGAGGTTGAGCACTTTTCTACTTGAGAGATCTTTTGAAAAAGGAAGTGTGGACACCATTCTCTTTTGAAGAAATTGGGAGAGGATATAATCAATATATAAATTTATATTGATGATATTATCTTTGGATCTACTAATAAAAATTAATGTGATAATTTTTCTAAAATAATGAGTAGTGAATTTGATAGGAGTCGAATGGAATATTTGAGTTACTTTCTAGACTTTAGCATTAAGTAAATTGAGGAGGGAACATTTCTTAGTCAGTCAAAGTATGTTAAGGACATCCTCAAAAAGTATGAAATAGATAATGCTAAACCTGTTAATACACCTATAAGTTCCTCAGTTCAGTTGGATAAGGACCCAAAGGAAAAATTTGTTGATCAAAAGAAATTTAGGGGAATAATTGGATCATTGCTTTACTTGACTGCTAGCAGACCCGATATTATGTTCAGTGTTTGTTTATGTGCTAGATTTTAATCAGATCCAAAAGAATCACATTGAATAGCAATGAAAAGGATTTTCAAATATCTCTTGGAAACTCAGAACTTAGGGATTTTGTATTCTAAGTTTTGCCCTTCATTTGAAATAATTAGATATTCAGATTCAAACTTTATAGGTTGTAAGGTTGATAGAAATAGTACTTCTGAAACTTGTCAATTCATATAAAATTCTTTAGTTTCTTGGTCCAATAAAAAATAGAATTTCATAGCCCTATCTACTGTTAAAGCTGAATATATTACCTTAGGAAGTTATGTGGCACAAGTTCTTTAGTTGAAATAATAATTGATTGACTTAGGATTTATAATAGGCACTATTTCAATTTATTGTGATAACACTGGTGTCATTTACATTTTAAAGAATCCTATTCAACATTTTAGAATCAAACATATTGACATAAGACATCATTTTATAAGGGATCATGTATCCAAAGGAGAAATTGAACTAAATCATATTTCAACAAAAAATCAACTTACAGATATTTTTACAAAATCTCTAACCTTTGATACCTTTAGCACATTAAGAATAAGGTTTGGTGTAATTGATCTTAATGCTTAAATAAAATTTTCTACAAATTTAATATGTGTCTTTGTGTCTTTCTATTTTTGTATTTTATGTGCTTATTTGTATTTGTGATTTTATATTTGTAAGTTTTTGAGTTGTGTGTGATTTTGAAATGTTTTCTCATTGAATTTCCTATTTTTGATCGATCGTGTGAATTTTTCTTAGTGTTCTATTCGTACTATACGAAATTATTTTTGTACTATACAAATTCTGTAGCATGTCCATCATTGGTTTAGACTGATTACATATAATTTTGTTTTTCCAATACATATCATACTATACAATCCGCTGATCATCTCGGAGAATGTGTATTCATTCCTATGTACGCGCCTAGACAGTTATACGGACAAAATTAGTTATTAAAACTGATCATACGTACAAATCCATAGTTCGTATGTACGAACCACATGTCATTCAATGTGGGGGACGAAATCTAACCATCATTAAAATGATCTTAAACAATTGATCATCCCAGACAAACACATGTTCGTCTGTACGATCGTATGGTCAAAAAGCCTGTAGGAAAGAATGCCTTGTAATTTGCATGATCATGAAAAGTCATTTCATTTTAAATGTATTCATTCGTACATATGAAATTTCTTTTCGTACTTATGAACCCTTGTATCGTACTGTACAAACTCATTTTCGTATGTACGAAAGATTATTTTTTCTTTAAATAGGAGGGCTTTGGATTTCATTTTCATTCACTTCAATAGCCTTCTCCAATCCTTTAAATCTTAGTAATGGCCAATTTTATTAAAAGGGGTAGACTCACTAAGGGTCCGTCTTTCAGGGCTGGAGATGATAACTTTCTCTCTAGGACTAATGAGGAGTCTTTTCTTAGGTTTGCTTCTATAAAAATTACACCCTCTCGAATCCTTCTTCAGAAGTATATTCACTTCAAAGTAATGCCTCTTTTCGCTGCCACCCAATTTGCTTTTATCCTGACCCTAATTTACTCCTATAACAAGGAAACTTTTCATTACTTTCTAGCCAACATGACCTTTAGTACTGATCAAAGTAGGATAAATTCTTATGTTCTCAAGAAGCGGGTTGAAATAACTGAAGATTTGGGAATCTTTTTGAACTTAAGGACTCAAGGAGTGAGAGCCCGCACTTTGACTTCTACTTCTGATTTTGATTGGTTTGAAATAAATAAAGTTATTAGAGGGATTGAATAAGTATGTCATCTGGCTAGGGTCTCTACTTGGAACCAAAATGCTAGGATCATCAAGCATGTCCTTAGAACCTCCATAATTCCTAAAGCTGGTGACCGTATTAATATTACTCCTCTTCCATCCACTGTCACTTATCTTATCATGACTGGATAATAAATTGATGAAGCCCAACTTATTATTGATTATGTCCACGGGCTTTCTAAAATTGGACATATCTCACATAAAAGGAAGAAAAATATTGCCCTAGGACACCTAGTGACATATATCTTTGAGAAGAAGTACAATATTATTCATCCTGATCCTCATTTTAAAATGCCTATCAATTTCACTGATGCTTCATTTTGTGCACTTTTTGGGAGAGATGATACAAGTGAGGATTCTAAGGGAAAAGGGGGAGCACATGCACCTGCACCTGCGCCTTCTCATGGACCTGACTTTCAGGAGATGGTTTAGTGATTTAATAGATTATAAAGTCATTTTGATCAACACTTTGATCAAATTCAGGCTCATCTAAATTAACAGGAAGCACAGTACCAGCAGGACATGGGTTGGATTCGAGGTCAGTTCAACTCGGTGAACACCAACATGGCTATGATGAATAGCTATTTTTCTATTTTTAATCAGCCACCTCCTCTAAACTAGGGCCCTTCATAATTATAGATGTACTTCTTATGTGTTATTTTTTCTATCTTTAGTGATGTGATGTGATTACTTCTATAGTTTTTTTCTGTGATGTCCTTTGCTTTTATTTTTATTTGTGATTATCCTTTGATTTTGATGAGTGATTGTATTGAAATCATCTGAGCATCAAAGCATCTTTACATTAATTTGATATCAATAAAATATGTCTTGCTTTATTTAGTTATTTTTGTTTTATTATTTGAAATGTTAGTTTGCCTATATAATAATCCTGACTTAATTGATCTAAGAAGGTGTTATAATATGATCAGCAATACAAAAATTAATTTCATTAGAAAATCTATTTTTTTTTTTAAATATAAATTGATTTATAACTCGATTAAGTTAATACTATCAATCTCATGTTCTTTTTAGACATACATAATTTTAAAATTATTATTACAATTTTGATGTCTTATTATTTTGTATTTCTTTTTTCAATATAATTATCATTGTACTTTGAGAAGTTTAAGCTTTTAGATTATTGATTTTGGAAAGATCAATTAAAAATGGATAAATGTATAAATGTATAAAAATTGAAAGAATGCGTAATGATTTACAAATTGAAAAGAGGCATACAATTAACCCAAATACAAAAAGATACATAAAGCGTGCCACAAATATTGAAAAGATGCGCAAAATTGCCAAATAAGTATATCGATAATGTTCTTTCCTCTATCTTTTAATCTTCAATTTCAAATCAATCTAATGTTAAATTATATTTTTTTATTGAAAATTGACATAAATTAACCTTGTTTTCGTCACCTTTACAATAATTGCCCGTATCTAATTATCTACAATATTTCATGACCTTGATATATTTATCTTGTCTATGTTATATCTTAATTTAAATATTATGAATCTTTATTTTTCTCTAATGAATAAAAATCTTATTATTGCAATTATAAATCAATCTCTTTCAGGATCAATTATCAAAGGTTTCTCTTTTTTTTTTTTTTTGAAAATTGCAAAGAGCAATAAATTTTATTAACCAAACTAATTATTTACAAGAAGATTCCACCTTCAACAATTCAAGAATTGAAGGAGGAACTCTTCCACTAGAGAAATCATCCCAAAAGAAAGAAGAGAAATGAGCATAGTTAGCACAAAAATTGGCTAACTTATTACAATCCCTATTAACAAATGAGAAAATAAAATGTTGAAAATTATAAAGAAAATCTAAATCCTTAGGATTTAGAAATTCTTCATGAACCCACTTATTATTTTTTAAGGCATTTTGAAAGATGTTGATGACATTAATATTATCACCTTCAATCACAATACCTTTGTCTTCAAGCATCCAATCTTTGATATGATCCCTCAAAGATAAAATAGCTAAAAGTTCCATTTGCGCAATATCCCAATGAATAGTATGAAATCCAAAAGCAGCTAAACCTCTTCCTTTGCAATCTCTGAAAATACCTCCAATACCAGTACTATTGTTGAGAAAAATTGAAGCATCAACGTTAACTTTGATCCAACCCGGAGGAGGAGGAAGCCAAGAGGATTTGGACAGCTTAAAAAGCTGATTGGCATCCCAATTTTCACGGATTAAACCACAATTAAACGAAGAAATAGATTGAATAATAGCTCTGTAAGCTATGATAGAGCAGATATCATCACATCCACCATGAACCAATTGATTTCTGCTTTTCCAGCAGTAGAAAATAGCATAGAAAATAAGATTTCCTCAAAAAGGATTGATATTAGCCAACTTGCTTAAAACCTGATAACAAACATCCACCGATTCAAATTCAGAAGTACCTAAATTCCAATCAGCCAGTAGCTTAAAAACCTTCTTTATAAAAAAACATTTTGTAACAATATGCTCTGTATTTTCTGTGTCCGAACACCCTCTAGGACATCCTTCATGATATATTATCCTCCTGTAAGAAAGCAAAGCAAACGTTGAAATAGCATTTTTACTAATTCTCCACCAGAACATATCGATTTTTGGTTTTAACTTCAATTTCTTCCTCCATTTATATGTTTCCTCTTCACTGATTACATCAAACTTCTTCTCATAGATAATTGCTGCAACAAATTTGCCAGATATCTTATTGATACATTCCATTTTGTCTTCAGGGTAGCTTAAATGAATCGGAATAGACAGGATCAAATCAATAAGTAACTCACCAAAACAAATTTTCAATTTACCAATATCCCAACTGCCATTTGAGATAAAATCAGAAACTTGGCTGAATTCAGTTTCTATAATAGATACAAAGGTAGGCCATTTATCTAGAGATTTATCTAGAATCCATATATCTTTGAAAGTATCAACATACTCCCCATTTGAAAAACTCCATCTCAGCACCGGAAATAAAAAATCAGCACCATTTTGAATTATCTTCCAGGTCGAGGAGGGACAGCTGCGATGTATACCATTCCATAGTACATCCCCATATCTAGCTCTTAAAACTCTATTTAAAAGAGTATTTGGCATGATGAAATTGAGAGCATGTTTAGCTCTCAACGGTCCCAACTTCTCAACTAAAGACTGCACTCCATAACCTCCTTTATCTTTAGGCTTACACATATTTCTCCATGAAACAAAATGCATTCCATAACTACCATCTCTTTTATTCCATAGAAATTCTCTACACATACTTTCCACTTTGTATAAAATACTCAAAGGAATCAAAGAGTGACTGGCTTGATATGTAGCTAACGAGAGAACAGAAGCTTTGATCAGAGTGACTTTGCCCGCAAGAGAAATAAACTTTGTTCCCCAAACATTCAACTTAGCTACTGATTTCTCAATAATTTTGTTGATATCCGCTTTGACTAATCTCCTAAGAGCAATTTTAACTCCCAGGTAATCCAGTTCTTTCACCATCTTCATTTTGGTAATTCTGAGTAAAGCTCTATAGTCTCTTCTTTTAACTGATTTGCTGAAAATAACCGCAGATTTTTTGAAATTTATCTTCTGTCCAGTCCAAGCACAGTAATTATTTAAGATTTTGTTAACTTTTTTCAGACTAGACTTGTTTGCTCTTGAATAAATCACAATGTCATCGGCATACATTAAGTGAGAAATTAAAGGACCATTTGGACTAACTTTAATACCAATTGTTTTGCCTGTATTATCGAATTCTTCACTCAAGAGTTAAGAGCACATAATAAAGAGGAAAGGTGACAAGGGACACCCTTGTCTAAATCCACAATTGGCTTCAATCCGCTTTGAACTTTCTCCATTAATTAAAATAGAAAACTTAGGATTAACCACACATTCCAAAATGATTTCAGAAAAGGATTTAGGAAACCCAAACCAATTCATCACTTTTTCCAATGAAGCCCAACACATGCTGTCATAGGCTTGCTCCATATCTATTTTGATAGCTATCAATCCTTTTTTAGCTTTAGAATGTCTAAATTTATTAAACAATTCTTGGGCTAGAAGCACTTGATCAACCATAGACCTTCCTTTAATAAAAGCACTTTGTTCAGCAGAAATTATTTTAGGAAAAATAAAACATCCTATTCAAGATCATCTTTGCAACAATCTTGTATATAGTGTTACACAAGCTAATTGGACGGAAATTTTCAGGAGATAATGGAGACACCACTTTGGGAATCAAAATAACACTGGTTTCCTTCCAACCAGGACACAGAACACCAGAATTAAAAAATTCTTTTATAGCAGACCAAACTTCATTTCTAATAATAGCCCAATACGATTTAATAAAAGAATATGTTATACCATCAATACCTGGTGATATGTTAGAACCCAAGTTTTAAATGACCTCTTCTAGCTCATTGAAAGTGAACTCTTTACTGAGAATATTGCATTCTTCTTCATTCAGTTTATATGTAGGATCCGGCCAACCATTCAAGCTACAATGCCTGAATTTCCATTTGTTGTTCAAGTATTTGAAAAAAATGTCTTCAATAATTTGCTTATCTTCACAGAAGATCCCTTCCTCATTTTTTATACCATTAATTTGTTAGAATTTCTCCTGGATGAAGCATAAGCATGAAAGAATTTTGAATTGGTGTCTCCTTCGTTCATCCAATAAATTTTAGCCCTTTGTCTCCACCACATGCTAAGCCTTCCCAAAGTATTGTTGAATTCAGCAATTTTTGTTCTTAAGATGCAAAGTTTGAGATCAGATAAACCACCCAAATTTATTTCTTCAAATTATAATTCCAGAATTTCCATTTTCAGTTTTTGTTTCAATTCCAACAAATTTTTATGTTTTTCTTTATTCCAAAAGAAAAGAGACCTCAACGCCCTCTTGAATTTGGAGTTTAAGATGCTGGAAGCCGAGCCATTCGATTTTTTGTTCCAGGCAGCTGAAACAATAGAGTAGGAAGCTTTATAGGATAAACAAATGTTTTCAAAAACAAATTTCTTACTTTTTGTAATTTTGGATTCCAAAATTTTAATAGCAATAGGACAGTGATCCGATGCTATCCTAGCTAGATGCTTAACCACCGTTGATTGAAGAAGATTTAGAGCAGCACTGTTGATAAGGCACCGATCAAGCCTCTCCAATATTCTACCTCTTCCATCTTTATTGTTGCACCAAGTATATTTAGGACCCAAATATCCAACTTCATGTAAGTCTCCTCTATTCATGAAAGAGATCATATCAAGTGATCCTTGAGAATGTACAAATTTCCTGCCTCCTCTTTTGTCATCTTGAGAGATTATACAATTAAAATCTCCCCCAATAATCCAAGGAAAATCATCATTAAAATAATTTTCCAAATCATGCCAAAGCTCTGTTCTTTTATTGCAATTCCTACTTCCATAGATCGAAGCAATCATCCAAGTAGGATGATTTTTTATTTTCAGTTTCCCAACCACCATCTGCTCATTAGCATCGGTAACTTCAAAAACAGCCAAGTCTTGTCTCCAACATACTAAGATTCCCCCTGATAAGCCGGAAGCCGGATATAGGAAGAAATCCCACCATTCCGCAAAAAACTTTTTTATTTCCGTAGGTTCCATAGAGGAAACTTTAGTTTCCATGATACCCACAAACAAAGCATCATTCTCCTTCACCACTTCTTTTAAATACATGGAGGCCACCACTTTCCTAGCCCCCGTACAATTCCAAAAAATTAGAGAACTCATTTTTTCTTTGAAGTGGGATTAGACCCACTACAAAAATTCTTTGAATCACCTTTCCTTGTTTTTGATTTTAAAGAAACATTCCCCAATGATCTAAGTTCTTTATGTAGCTTAAATTTTACTTCTTCAATAACGAGAATCTCCTCCAAACTGGATTTGATATCAGAATTTTTATCATCTTTGTTCATTGTCTTCTCTTCATGCATACTACTATCAGCAGTAGAATATCCTTTTGGGATAACATGCACATTTTCATCTTGTTCTGCTATTAGTATAGAAAATTTGTTTTTGCAGTTGATATCATTCAAACAATGTCCTGGATAAGAGTTTTCAATAACAGCTTCCGAAATTTTTTCCTCATTCAGAACCGTTTGATCTTGGACTACAGACGTCTCTAGACTGTCTATTTCACAAGACTTTTGATGATCAGCATACTCCATAACAACCTCCCGATTCTTGTCTTCTGAACTTTGATAGGGAGTACTTGAGTTCGCAGGTAATCCCTTAGGATTTACCTGAGTTCGCAAACAACCCTTTCCCACAATGTTGTTTTCCTGATAAAAACCAGAACTGCAGATTTCACCTTCTTCTACTTGTAGATTAGAAGAATTAAATACCTCTGTTACCGCCTGAGATACTCCTTTAGGAATATCACATTGAGATTTATCTTTAATATTCACCTCTGTTTCAGTTTTCTTCATAGGATTGACATAATTAGGATTAATTTGTTGTTATGCTTATAGAAGTTATTCTTCCTGTTATTAACCAGGATCCAAGGACCGTAAGTAGAAACTTCAGAAGTAGAATGCTCCATATCTTTATTTAATTTTCCTGCTACTACATGGTCCACCTCCACCTCCACCTCCTTAAGCAGTTCTTTTGGTTTTACACAATTCTTCTCAACATGCCCAATCTTTCCACAAGCAAAGCTGATATTAGAGACCTTTTCATACTCTACTTTTTGAAAGAACCTTCCCCCTAAGCTGTCCACCCATACTCCTAAAGGAAGAGGTTGATCAAATTGGATTCTCACACAAATCCTAGCAAATTCCCTTCTTCCCCAATTGAACATATTCCCATCTATCATTTAGGGTTTTCCAACTCTTGAGGCAATACAAGCAACATTCTTTTCATCCCAGCATTGAAGCGGTAAATGAGGCAATCTAATCCATATTGGAGAAGAAAGACCCTTAGTTGAAGAGGAGTTGAATTCCGGAGACCACTTCTCCATACCAATAATATGATCATTCACAAACCATGGACCTCCCGAAAGCACAGCTATAACCATTTCCTCTGTAGAAAAAGAACATAAGAACCAACCACCTCCTAGGATAGTAAAATGGAATTGACCAAATTGCTTCCATTGTTTCCTTAATTCCCATGCCACCATTTGAGGAGGAGTATCTTTACCAAATACTTTGAGAACCAAAGATTTGGATAATTTATTAGCATTTGATTCCTCCAATTCTGAATTCGGTTTAACAGCTTTCACATCATCAGACAAAATCAAATCATCTACTTTGAAATCCAAATTGATATAAGTCTTTCTACTCCAAGGTCCATTAGAGATCGTTGATTTAGGCAAATCAACAGACACGTTAACTACATTTGATTTATCAGCATTGTTAATATTAGAAAGAACATTTTTGTTAACAAAAAAACTACGGATTTTCATTTATCTCGCTGCGACCAAGTCCAGGGATTTCATTCGAATTCGCAAATCGACTAACAAAAATCTTCATTCCCGAAGAAGATGCCGAAATATCAGATGTATTTAATGCAGATTTCACGTTTTTAGGAGTTACCTGATCTCCCAGGTATGAAACAGCCTTACCTTTCCCTTCCACGTAGATTTTTTTTTGAGGCAATGGAACAGCTCCTTCTCTAATAACCAAAGCACCTTGATGTTTAATCAAAGCAATGTTTCCTACACCATCCGCAGGATCTCTGCAAGCCTTCATCGGAGAATCATCGGCAATGTGCCGGCGATCGACCTCCTCCATCCAACAGACGACCGTTACCGCCAAGGAAAAAATTCAAATCTGCGAATTTCCCTACCTGTTTTTACGGACGTTCTCTCTCCTCCCGCTCTCTAAATCTGATTTTAAGGTTTCTCATATGACTTCTTACATTTTTTTATTTTTTCTTCTTCTCTTTTTATTTTTGTCAAAAATGGTGAGAAATATTATTTGTATTTGATTGTTTTCGGTTTGCATTTGATTGTTTCTTGTCTTTTTTTTTTTTTTTTTTTTTTTTTTTTTTTTTTTTTTTTTTTTTTGTTTGTAATGTTCATAGTGTTTTGCTTTGTATTTTGTTTTTGTTTCTCACTTTTTGTGTTTTTTTAAACTTTAAAAATTAAAAATTGATTTATTCTTAATAGAAATTCTCTTATATTCACATGCTTATTCATTTAGGTGGAGTTAAGGAGAAATTTAGGATTTTTAATTTAATTCAAATAATAATTATTTTGCCATCATAAAAAAGCGGGAGATTATTGCTACTTAGTTTTGTATTTTTGATATTCTTACAACTTGTATATTTTTTATGATTCTAAATATTATTGATTTGATTATTATTTCTCCTAACACACTTTGGAAGAATTGTTTTGCTCTTATGTGTTCTAACATTTTAAGGAAATCATACGTTGAATTGTTGAAGACTTCAAATCAAGATTAGTTTAGAGTTTATTGTGTTTGAAGTCTGTATTTTTCATTTTATTGAGTCTGAGAGAGTGTGATTTTATTTGAGTAATTGAGCACACACACACTAGGGTAGAGTTTAAAATTTACATTTTTTAAACTGATCATATCGTATGATATCACTTCGTACGGGACGATCTGGTCAGTTATTTCTCTCAATGAGCAGTTGAACGAACAAATTTGAAAATATTTTTTCTAAGTATGGATCATATGGGACTATATTAAATTTTATACAGGAACGAACGCCTCTATTTTATCCTCGAACAAAGATCGTACGGGACGATGTTAATGTTCATACCAAGATAAACATCACTATTTTATTCTCGTACGAAGATCGTACGAATGATATTAAATTTCAAATAGGGATGAACACCTCTATTTTTATCCTCATATGAAGATCGTACGGATGATATTAAATTTTGTATATGGATGAACGCCTCTATTTTTGTCCTCATACGAAAATTGTACGGGCAATATTAAGTTTTGTACAGGGACGGACGACTCTATTTTGTTCTCAAACAAAGATTGTTTGGGATGGTTTCCATTTTGTACTAGAATGAATGTCTCGGGACTATTCTCGTTCATTTCGTCCTAATGTTTCGTACAGACAAAAATTAAATTTTCTAACTATTCATTCCGGAGAAACATAGTTCATACCAGATAATGATCGGGTATGAAATGATTTTGTACCAATTCATAATAGATTCGTATAAAATAGTATTTGAACTGTTCGTACGTACGAACATTCGATCGTATAGGATGATCTTGTACTCTCTAAATTGAAGAAATCAATTTTCTGGATGATTTTTCATGTCTTTTGTATATAAGATCCACTAAAACTAACATGAGAGAGTCTTGTCTACGTGATTTTTCAACGGCAATTGAAGGAGAGAGTGTGAGAGAGTAATTGAGAGAGATTTCTTATGAGTGGAGTTTGAAGGGTTCATAAGATTACTCAAAGGTAAAGATCCATAAGTGTGATTTGTGTTTTTCACTCTTCATCTTATCTTTCTAGATTGCTCATGAGAAGATCTTTGGATAAGATCCAGTTCTCTGCCGACACTTGGGAAGTGTGAAAGGATGAAGGTTCTCTGCCTACACTTGGAGGGTGTGAAAGGAGGACGGATCTCTGCCAATACTTGGAGAGTGTGAACAGCCAACGGTACTCTACCTACACTTAGAGGGTGTGAAAGGATGAAGGTTCTCTACCTACACTTGAAGGATGTGAAAGGACGATAGTTCTTTGCAGCACCGGGGATTAGTGGAAGAGAGTTTTTGTAAAGGCTTCTTCGCCTTGCTGTGGGGGTTAAAGGAGAGTCACTTTGGTAATAGTGCAATACCTGAAGTGGGAGGCTTCAGGGACTGGATGTAGGTCATGTTTGATAGAACCACTATAAATCTTTGTGTCTTTTATTTTTCTGTTACTTACTTACTGCAAGTTATTAATTTCGTGGTTGAAAAGTTATTTTGAAAAACTTTAAATTAACTTGCTTCGTATATCAATTGGTTACACTTTTAAAATCCAAGAGTAATTTTTAAAATTACCGATTCACTCCCCCTCTTGATTAGCCTTGGGACAGTAGTTTAGGTTTAACAACCTAATCGAGATTCAATAAGAATCAACATGATCTACTCTAACCAAACTCGATTTGAACTTGATTCAACCCAATTGATTCAATTGAACCCAATTTGACTTTCCCAAATAAATTTTTTTATTAAATGGCTTTAATTGCCTTAAATCCTACTAGCTCTATAGTTCCTCATAATCTTGGGTTTCCTAGGATCTGTGGTAGCATGAGGCATCTATTCATGTGAGAGAGGATGGTCAAGGGCAGACCATCATTTTCAAACATCTTGTGAGGGTGCAATTACCCAGATCCCATGTTTAGAAAACTTCTCTAGGAGCGCTACTGCACCTAGGTTGGCGAATCCCTAGCATTGAGCTCTCTAATTTTTGGATTTGAGTGAGCTCTGCGATGCTGGGGTGGCTCCACCTAGTCTCATGTGAGGATATTCTAAGAGAATCTAGAAGATTTTCTAGGAGTGCAACGATGTTGGGAAGTTGAGTGCATCGATGCTAGCTCAAAATAGTGGATATTAAGTATTAAAATATCTTAATCCATTTACACTAATCCATTCCTCCCCTATTTTATTTACATTGTCAGGAAAGGATAGAAAGGGAAGGAGAAGAGAAGGGAGAGAGGAGAGAAGGGAGAAGACTTTTTAGGGTTTGTTTGTCCATTACTTATATTATAAAAAGTATTCTGATCATTGTAAGTAACCTCTATTCTACATCTATTTCAATGATTTTGAGTTGGTATTTATGTTCCTCCTCAAAGTGATAAAAATGTGATATCTCTCATATTAGTGAACTTCCACTGTGTAACTTTTCGTATGTAATAGATATTGTTATTTTAAATTTTTTGAATGAGCTATAAAAAATTTTATTAGATAAATGGATATTTTTTATTTTATGAAGAAAAAATATATAGATTACCATGCATTTCATAGATTGTAAAAGGGTTATTGCATTTCACACATGATATTGACACAAAGAAAACCATATGACTAATATATGATAAATATGTCATTTACATAAAAGAAATGAAGGCTGAGTGTGAATACTATAATTAATATGAGTTAGCTAGTAAAATGATAATACCATATACAAATGGGTGGGTCGAGGCTTTCATTAAAATAAAAGCTTTTGGTGTAATCTTGGATATTAACCTATAACTGATTGATTGATTATGATGGCAGGTAAAGAGTGATGACTCTTTATTAATTTATTGAAAGTCACTTGTAAAAAATAATTAGTAAAAAAATTAAAAGATATAATTGACTGATGATGATGGATTGATAAGACAAATGAATAGAAGATGAAAGGATGAAAACACTACTATAAAAGTTGGATGCCTTATCTTGCTAAATTCAATATTAATATGCAAACATTATAATATATATAATTATATAAATGATATGATAGATATATAATTATTAGTTGGCAATTGATAATAAAAATAATAGATATGATCAATGCTAGATAAAATAGATGATATATAAGATAGATTGACTGATGACATATATAATAGATGATAAATAAGATAAATTGATTGATGATAGGATTAATTGATTAACATGCATCTAGACTGATAAAGTGATGATATGAACATATGATATATGTTGATGAAATGAATGAAATGCATATGATAAGGTTGTATATAAATTACATTATATATTTACTTTTATATGTTCCTATAGTTATATGAATTACATGATATACAAGATATTGTTCCTACTGTTTATTATTACAGTTATGTGGAATAATCAAACTTTGTAACTAGAGTTGTAGAATTGATTTTTTTTGGCGTAGTGTTAGGTGTGTTGAGTTGCATACATGTATATATATGATATAGATAACTAAATATGCATTACATATACATTTTGTTAAAAATCTATTTAATTGAGCAGGAATAAGAAGATCAATCCAAAAGGGAAATAATTTCTAACAAAATAAGATTTAGGAGCATTTCCAACTACACCTAAGGGTGTATTAAAGTTTGCTAATATTCAATTGCACATATGATCATTGATAGATTAAAATAATATGAACATAAACATCTCACCAATTAAGAAAATAAGAAAAGATATTCATAAAAGGATTGGTAAAATTATCAAAGCCCCACTTTAAGCACCTCACAATATGTCTGATGCGGGTATGGGTGTCAAAATGTGTTTTGGGTTAGGTTCGGGTCCAACTCAAAATTGTCTGCCTACAACTAATCCAACATGAACCCAACTAGATTAGGAAAATAGGTCAGGAATTTAGACCCAGATCTGACCCTCTAACTTGGATTACGAGCATGTTACAAACGAGCGAGGGTATGAGCCATGGGCGTGAGGGCAAAATGTGCATACCATGATGGAGAGCGGGTGAGGGCTAGATGCTGATGCAAATACATATTGCAGGCATGTGGGGTGTGAGCATGGGTATAAGGTGCGAATGCGGGTGCTGGCTTATAAATGAGCGAGGGAGATGTGAGCATGGGCGGCACAAGAAAGGTCAAAAAATGCATGTATGATATATGCATGGTTGCCCTATCTATACTGGTGTGGTGCGGCGGATGTAGTGGAGCCTGTACGGATGAAGGAAGGTGGGTGCGTAGATAAAACAAGGGTAATATCAAGGTCAAATTTGGGTTAGTAGATTGACCTAAACCCAACCCAATTTTTTAAATGGGTCATAAACTAGAAATTAAACCTAACCCATTTATTAATGGGTCATCCCAAACTCAAAGCTTTTGGGTTGGGTTCGGGTTGGGTCAATAATTGACACCCATAGGTGTGGGAGAAGGCATGCAGGATAATGTTATAGACTTAAGAGGAAATGCTTTAAATTTGGCAGTTAAGGCACAAGATGATGCATTGTACATAACCTGGATATGGTTATGGGTTTTTTCAGACTAGTATTGAAGGTCTTGTACAACAGAGTTCATAAATGCTTGATAATTTTTTGGAATGATTTTCTACTATGAATATTATTTTATTATTTTGATTGAAATGTGTTGCATCGCATAATATATGATTAATTGACTCATATCCACCTATTAGAAAATGAATACATGTTGAGATTATTATAATTTGATTAACATAACTAGTGATAAGTTCTATTATGAAATGTTAAGATTGACATTTTTCTAAGATGGATACATTATAGTAGCCCAAATACCATATTTAGAAAACTTCTCTACGAGCGCTATGGAACCAAGGTTAGCACTTGACCTGGCATTGAGCTTTCAAGTTTTTAGAGGAAAAAGTGAAATTGAGATAGCATTGTAGCTCCATGATGACTCTACGGGTCTCAGGTGAGGATATTATATGAAAATCTAAAAGACTTCATTGAGCAAAATGGCACTAAGAAATTGAGCATCACGATGGATATTAAATATTAATAATATCTCAATCCATTTATTCTAAGCCATCCCTCCCCCATTTCATTTACCTTGTTGGTGGGAAGAAAGGAGAAGGAGAAGAGAAGGAAGAGAGGAGAGAGAAGGATTTTCAAGGCTTATTCATCTATTTCTCTTTTATGAAAAATATTATGATCATTATAAGTGACTTCTACTCTATAATTATTTTCAATAATTTTGAGTTTGGTATAATTCTACCTCTTGGAAGTGATAAAAAAGTGATATCTCTCATTTTAATAAACTTCAACATATAACTTTTGGTATGTGATAGATATCATTATTTTGAATATTTTGACTAGGTTATATAGAAATTTCACTAATAAATTGATAGTTATAATTTTTTAAAGAAAATGAATAGTATACGTATTATTATGCATTTCATAGATTGTAACATGATTATTGTATTTCTTATATGATATTGGTGAAATAAGAAAATGGTATATTGATATATAATAAATGTGTCATTTACATATAGGAAAGGATGGTTGACGATGAACACTATAATTAATACAGGTTGACTATTAAAATAGTAATTCCTTATATAAGAGGGTGGGATAATGGATTTTTCTTAAAATAAAGATTAATCATGAATGTTGTCATGTAACTGATTGACTAATTATACTGATGGATAAATATTGATGACTCTATTAATTTATTGAAAGTCACTTGTTAAAATAAATGATTAATAGAAATAATTAAAATTTATGATTAACTAATGATGATGGATTGATAAGATAGATGAATGATAGATGGAAGGATGTAAACACCACTTTAAAAACTAGATGTCCTGCCTTATTGAATTCAATATTAATATGCATACATGATAACATAAATAATTAGATACATTTTATGATAAAAATATAAGTGATTAGTTAGCTGCTGATAAGATAGATAATACATATGATCAATGCTAGATATGATAGATTGATTGGTAATATATATGACAGATGATAGATAAGATTTATTGACTGTTGGCAAGATTGATTGATATACATGATTAACATGCAACTAGACTAATAAGATACTAATATGAATATATGATATATAATAAGGATATGATTGATATGTATATGATAAGATTGTATATGAATTGCATGATATATTGACTATTATATATTGTTGCAATTATATTAATTACATGATATACTTGATATTATTCCAATTGGCTGCTACATGGTCTTATAATTATGTCGTTCTTATTTTTTATTTTGAAGCATTAACTTCAGTTGTAGATACCAATTACTTGCTGGGATATATGCTCATTATGTGACTTTATAAGTTTTTCAAGTAAGGGTAACGATCCTATAGATTGAGGTTGGTCTTAGAAACACACTCTGCTTTCTTTTCATATCTACTAGTTTCCTTCATTTTGTAGTCATGATGTATTTGCAGTGATATACTATTGTTGGTTGTATATCATGGCTATTATATCTGTTACTTTAGACTCTATATTATAGTTTAAATATTAAATGAATAAATTTATAATCTTATTTTTAATTATTTATATTTTCTAAATGTAATTTATTAGCTATAGACATTGATTAAAAAAAGATAAAAAATGAAATTATTTTGGATTTAGATTTTGGGGTATTATAGAAAGAGTCTCGATCTTCTCGCCCATCTAGTAAAGTTGAGAGTTCATCTATAGAGAGCTGAATGAGAGAGTTAAGTGAGTGAGTGAGAGAGAGAGAGAGAGAGAGAGAGAGAGAGAGAGAGAGAGAGAGAGAGAGAGTGTGAGTGAGAGAACTAAGGGGCTCACTTTTGCATGCAACTTATCCAAAAAGGAAGGAGGGAAAGGTCAGAGGATGGAAGCCTTTCATTACATGCTTGAGCCGATCAAATGGGAGACGACCCCCCATATGCATGCCTGAGATGGGAAATTGAAGGAGAGAGAGATCGAGTGAGAGTGTGAACCATAGCCGTGAAACTCACATGTACACCTGAGAGAGTTAAGTGGACATTCTTCTTTATGTGTACTACTTATAGACATGGATTGAGCAAAGGGGTCAAGTGAAGACATGCTTATGTGCTTGTTTGGACTTCAGTCAAATAGGGGAGAGACTATCCTTTACCTCTCTAACTTTTTCTTGTGTAAGTGATTGAGGACCTGAGTCCTGGTGCCTGTACGACATATTTAAATTGATAGAGGTTACTATTTTCTCTTTATCAAGTAAAAGAAAGTGAATTTGGAGGGCAATTAAGAAATTCAGAGATCAATGACTTATTATAGAAGCTTCTTCCTCCTCATACACTAACTCTGACAATTTGGTAGTAGTGAGGAAACACTTGAAGCATCTTGGACCGTGAAGCTTCTTCCATTTCAACCGCCTTTACCTCTTCAAAGGTAAAGTTGGGGTGGATACATCCTTTTTTTTATGGTGGGCAAACTCAATATATAAAAAAGTAAATAATAAAAATTATATATATATATAATATATATATATATATTTCATTAAGAAAATTCCAAGTAAAACCTTGTATTTCATTATAATTTATGAAACTAAAAAAAATACAAACTTTACTGTTTATTTTATTTTTTCTAATAATGTTACATAATGACTTCATTGGGAATATAATAAAAAATTTCTTTCTTAATATATGACACTAGATAGTCATTGAGCTCTAACATCATCTATTTTGTTATATAGTTGATGCATAACAATCTTCATCTATTTTGCTATGTGGTTGTAGCAGTAGTAACTAATAAAGTCAATGCCAAAATAATAAGTCTAGAAACTAGGGGACATATAATATTTTTTAGGTCTTTACAATCTATTTTACAAGAGCAATAATGCTAGTCAAAGATATAAACTCATTGGTAGTACTCATATCAATAATATAAGTATATTGCTGATGTTCAAGAGATACATGATCACCATAAAAGAAATCTGATGGATATAACTCTGCAAGATAAATTAACTTTTTCTTATCATAAATAGAGAATATATTAAAACACGAGCTTCAATTGATTATTGATCATGTATCCTCTCTTCCTTGACAATTTTAAGCATTTCGAGTACAAAAGCATACATTTTTATTAGACTAATTAATATTTAAAAATTAAACTCCTATAGGTGTCACCAGCATGATGCAATTTGGTTTCTTGGTTCAATCATTAAATACAGTTCCAACACTTCTTTTTTCTTCCAATTCATAAATCCCTCACCAACAATTAAGTCTCCATCACCTTGGCAAGTACTAACTTGCTCTTGAGGCTTAAATAAGTAGCAATAAAGACAAAATACAACATATTTTTTATTTTAACATGAGTGCATCATTCACATGATTTTAATGGATTTAAGGATTTTCCAACAAATGGTCAAATAATTTATCAAGAATTTAATAGTTGACATGCCAAGAAATTTTCAAGTTTTAATCATTTTGAGATTTATTAAATCTGAATTTACAGGATTAACCATATCCTACTTGAGTTAAATCCTACTTGTAACCAAACAAAAAATCTAACCAAACTTCTCATTTCTTAAATATCTTCTTCCCCTTCACTTGCACTGTTATAATAGAAACTTTAAAATTATCTTAACTTATAATTAGGAACTTTCAATCAACAAATTTACCACTATGGAATTCTGATTTTTATCCAACCACTATTGCTTTAAGAGTGAACAAATGGTATACTAGAAAATTTTTAATATACTAAAGTAAAAAAAGAAAAGCAAGAAATTGAGCAAGTAAAATAGTAGGGAGACGCCAAAAGAATAAGATTAATCGCTAGATAAAAGTTACCTTTAAAACAAGAATGAGCACTGGCAAAGATGAAGGCTGCGGCCTACGAGAATGGAAACCTCTTCAAACTAGCTTTGGGCCAAATCGGTGAATTATTGAAGGTTATGACTGAGAACTGGTGGCGAGAGAGAGAGAGAGAGAGAGAGAGAGAGAGAGAGAGAGGAAGAGGGGGGGGTTTAATTGCTTGCCTAGTCATTAATTTTCAATTAAGACGGATAGGAGGGAATTAGGCTCAATTTGAATTTGAATGGGGCTTAATTTGGGGGAGTTACTAAGGGAGTAACAATGGCTAGATTTAATGAGAGAGAGGGATGAGTAGGCCGGCCTATAGGGAGGAGGGGGGAAATTGTGTCCACATTCAATGAATGTGAACCACACAATGAATTGTAATTAATGTGGGGGGTGGGGGGGGGGGGGGGGGGGGGGGGGGGCAAAATACTAAAAATACCCCCTCAAATACTTTTTATTTAGGGTGGGCATTTTCTCACCCTAACTTCAATAGGGATTCTCCTATGAGGTAAAGGTGTTATGGTCGGAACTATTGGACACTTGCTTTGATGAGGTATATCTCCTAAACTTAGCAAAACCTAGGCCTATCAACTTAATGGATGTATGTTTTGCACCCCCAAACCTCTAGGTCCTTAGGAATCACCACTTTATAATTACTAAAACCCAAAATACCCACCACCCACTTTGCAAATTCATAGAAATTTGAAGATTGCAACACATTTATATTGGTTTCTTTTCCATCACTGACAATTAAAGCTTAAGATATGTGTCACTATTTGATCTCAAATCAAATGGCAACATGTAGGTCTCGGCTTCCACAAGTTGCATGCACTACTCACTCGATTGTATGTCATGAAAAAATTAACACACAAGTCTAGGAAATTTTGCATATGTTAAAATTGATAGTCTTTAAAGTTTGGAGAAAGTAAATAATAAATTTGGTAGATTTAAAAATATATATATCAGTTCATTGTGAGATTTTCCATAGACCCCAAAAGGTTTGTGTTGTATATATATATAATCAAGTTCATAATTGACAATTTGATTCTTGAAGCACCAAAATTACAATTATCATTTGCATAACACTTAGGATCTAGACTGTATTTAATAAAAAAATGTACTTTGTATGCTTCTTGCTAGGGTCATCGCCTTTCAAAGATTTGCAAAGTTCATAAACATCCTCATTTGATTTCAAGTGTTCATGAAGCGAATGTGGGGTTTCCTATGGACCCTCAAAGGCCTATTGGTTATGCCCAATAACACCTTGAAATTACTTAAGCTTGTTTAGGTAACTTTCAAAATTAGAGGGCCGAAACAAATTAAGCATGTGAAAGAATTTCTAAAATTGCAAATCATCCTCACAAACTCTTAAGACTCTTAGATCATGCCAAAAATGATTCTAAAAATTCCCTAATATTGTAGGAGCAATCACTCCTTTTAAAAATGAGTTAAAACACATTAAATAAATTAAGAGCTCTATTTCAAATGTCATTTACCCACATTTATGATATTTTGAAACCACCCAAGGCTTTAAATGTCTCATTGTGTGACTCATAGTGCCTCGTTAGAGCTAAAATCAGCCTTAGATAAATCCTAACATTGTTCTAAATCAACTTGAACAAAACTTAGCTTGACTTGGTTTACCATTTACCCCTTTTCTTAGTTCTCCTTTGAACTCACTTAGACGTTCCCAAATGACCTCTAAAGAGTTCAAGAAAGCATTAGAGACTCTTAGATCCTAATCCTAAGTTCTTCAAGCTCATTTTTTGAACCTAAAATCAACAATTGATTTCTTAAACATAGGACCCAAAATCCTAGGTTTTTTATTTTTCTTATCTCAAACTAAGCAAATGACTACCCCTCTTTGAACAAAAAAATTAAAATAAACTTTTTTGGTTTGTAGCCCAAAATAGAAAATTTTCTCTCATTTCTATGTACTCAAAAAGTCATAATTTTTTTCCTAACTAGCCTAAAATCTATAGGTCTCCTCTCATTTTCCCTCGACCTTAAAGTTGTAGGAAATTCACATACAACTCCCTAGCCTCAAAGTTATGGGTTCCATTTCTTTCTCCTTAAGCTGCAAAGCTAGAGATAATTCTCCAACCCTTGGCATAATAAATTATAAGTTGAATGTCTTTCTTCCTTAACATAAAAGTGATATGATTCCTTCAACCTTAGCTCCAAATATTTAGGTTTTTTATCATCTTTATCTACATAATCCTTAATCAAGTAGATGATCTTTTATCCCTAGGCTTCCAAGCCTTAGTTAGTCCTATTACACCCAAATTAAATAATAACTTCTCTTGTTTTGGCCTCAAAACCAAATTCTATCTATTTGACCCATTCAAATAGATAACATCCTCGACCCAAACTCTAGGCATGCTATCATTTAATCAAAATAAATAATTTATCCTTTCTAATGACATTTAAAATATATGAGTTTCTTCCTCCTATAATTCACCTCATCCAATTAGACTAATTTCATAGAGTACTAAGCCAAACCTTTATACAAGTTTACCATATCCTATTAGGTAAACATCTATCTAATCTAAATAAGTGAATTCTAATAAAATGCATAAAATCACATAGTTTTCTCTTGATGGAAAATGAATGTGTCATTCCAGCTAAAAAAGATGGGGTATCTATGTCATTGAGCAACAAGCTTGTCTCAAAGAAAACAGTGGTTACTCTATGATTTCTTCATAACTCTCCTAAATATAAAACCATAAATAAAAGTTTTAAGTTGTAAACAACTTAAACTAAAACACCCCTTAGACAAAAAATTAACTCTCTTCATATTTTTAATTGAAATAGGATGCTCATTTATAGTTTGACATATCACACAAGCCAGCACATACTTAGATACCAAAACCTTAGGCATCCTAGGATTAAGAAAAAATCCTTTTATGTGTATGTATTTGAAGTGTTTTGTGTAATGCTTATTGGATTATCTGCATTGTAGACACTTACTCTTAAGTGATTGTGATAAAGAGATATATTTTTTTTTCTACAGGTGGCCATATCTAAAAGAGAGAAAAAGACTTGATTATCTAACATTATTTGCTTACATAGATTGTTTAAAACCCACTAGGGAGGCATGACTAATAAGATATAAATAGGGCTTAACACTTTAAGTTATAAAAAATTTTGGGATGTTTCTTTTGTGTATATTATAATGACCGTGTATAGCCCAAGTGTGTCACATGTAGAAACCCTCACATAAAAATTATATGATAAAAAAAAACTATATTGTGATTTAGCATTTGCAAACCCACATGAACAAACATCTTTGTTTAAATGACTAATTTATAAGTTCTATCTCCTAAATCAAAATAACCTTCCATATCATGCATATGTATTAAGATTATATTTCATGGTTTTAAAAGCATTTAGGTGGGTTAGTTAGAACTCCATTCTAAGAAGGATAGTCTGGCTAGCTCAGCTCCAAGTGGGGTTTTAAGTTCGTAAGCCCCTTTTCTATTCACTAGATATAAGTCAAAGTTACTATCTATTAGTTGTTCTCACCTTAGATGTAGGGTCCGATGTCTGTGTTCTTTTTAGTTACATTGTAAGACCTCACTTACCCAGGTATTTCCTCCAACCTATGTTACTGGAACATAAGACCCAACTTTCTAAATTAAATTGATCAACATTAAATAAAATCTAATTTCAAAAAATATAAAGCTCAACATAGAATAGTTTGAGTACTTTTGAGTTTCTTAGAATCAAGCACTCTTATCTCTTCCTCCATTGGCTTCAATTTTGAAATTAATTTTATGTTCAAATCCCTCTTGAAATTCCCCAAAGACCAAATCTTTGGTAAGGACTCATAATAATCAAACCCTTTAAAATTATTAGTCAATTTTTTGTTAAAACAACCAAAACCACTATTTTAATAAAACATATTCCTCAATGACAAATATTTAGGATATAATTAACCATAAGGCCTTACCCCTATGGAAAACTGTACCATAGAATAAAATAAATTCTTCTCAATAAAATGTAAAAGTATAAGAAAATCTCATGTAAAATATATAAAAAAAAGAAAATTTTGTTATTAAGCGTGTAGCGAAATTATATTTTTATCTTTCAGAGTAATATATTATTTTCTATGTCGTGCTTTATCACAAAATATTTTTGTCCATTGAAGATGACAAAATTCCATTAATACTCTTCTCAATAATATGCTACCTATTGTATTTCTCTTACTAAAAGCTCACTGTACCTCTTACTCTAATACCAAGGCTTCAAGGAAGAAGAAGTGAGTGGTTTTATTGCTTAGCAAAAGAAAATAACAATGAAAGAAAAGCTTAAAGAAGATAAGTAGTCAATAAACCAATAATATGAAAGAACATCAACTAAGGGAGCCACCAAAAAAGATAGAAGTGTAGGTTGCTAAGCTTGAAATTTTTTATGGCTTCTACCCTTTGAGTTATAATTATCTTAAAAAATATATCTCTTTCAACTTTCAACTATTAGCCAACTTTTAAATAAAGAGAAATTTAATCAGGCTATTAATTTATAAGGCTGATTTAATACACAAATGTAATGTTAACATCTATCTTATCTAAATAAGTGAACTCTATTAAAATGCATAAAATCACATAGTTTCCTCTAGATGGAAAATGAATGTGTTATCCCTGTTGAGAAAGTTACTACCTAGCTTTGCATGATTTACATTCTTGCAACTTGTATGTTTTGTTAATTTCATATCTTATTGTTTTTTATTATTATTTTCTCCTAACACATTTTGGAAGATTTATTTTTGGCTCTTGTGTGTACTAACTTTTCAGGAAAATCATACTCTAGATTGTTGAAGACTTCAAATCTAGATCTGCTTAAATTTTTTTGTAAAACCGGAGTTTGTATTTTTCATTTTATTTGAGTCTGAGAGAGTGTGATTGTAAATTGAGTAATTTAGCACACACACACCGGGGGAGAGTTAAAATTCATAAATTTTAAAACTGATCGTACAGTACGAACCATGTTCGTACGGGACGATCTGTTCATTTAACTCCCGAACAAGCAAAAGAACGAACATAGAGGATTAAAATTTTTTCTAAGTACTATTCATCCAGACGATGTTTTTCGTTCGTCCCAGGATGATGGGCTCTGGACGCGTTCATTCAAATAATATTTATTATTCATTTTAGGATAATGTTCTCTAGATGAGTTCGTCCAAACAAAATTTATAATTTTGGCCAGAATGATGAGCTCTGTTTTCACCAAAATAAACTATTCATCTAGATGACGTTTTTCGTTCGTCCCAAGATGATGAGCTTTGTATTCACCAAAATTAACTATTCGTCTAGATGATGTCTTTTGTTCATCCTGGGATGATGGGCTCTGAACGCATTTGTTTGAATAATATTTATCGTATATCCCAGGATGGTGCTCTCTGGATACATTTGTCCAGACGATAATTATCGTTCGTCCTAGGACGATGGGCTCTGGATTGGTCAAAATGAACTATTCATCCAGACGATAATTATTGTTCATCCCAGGACGAGGTTCTCTGTTCTAGAAACTTAATATTTGTCCTTCTTTTTCATACCAAATAACTTTGAGAAAAATTGTTCATACCAGACGAACCATGTACGTACGGGATGATGATCAGGAACGAAGTCTGTTCATACCAGTTCACATTAAAGTCTTATACAAAAATTTTTACACTATTTGTAAGTACAAAATTGGATCGTACGGGATGATCATGATCGGTCAGAAATTGAAAAATGCAGTTTTTAGACGAGTTTTCGTATCTTTCTTATAAAAGGTCTACTTAAGACTGTCATGCAATCTTTTTGTCTTTTGGTCTTCATAAATACTAAAGGGAGATTAAAGAAGAGAGTGAGAGAGAGAGTGTTTGAAGAAGAGTTCTTACTACTGGAGAGTAAAGGGTTCACTTGGTTACTCAAAGGTAAGAATCTTTATTTGTAATTTGTGGTTACTTCACTCTTTTCTCTTGTCCTTCTAGAATTCTTGTGAGAAGATCTTTCAAGGAGATCTGGTTCTCTACCGACACTCGAGGAGTGTGAACAGCCGTAAGGGTTCTCTGCCTACACTTAGAGAGTGTGAAAGGATGAAGGTTCTCTACCTACACTTAGAAAGTGTGAAAGGACGAAGGTTCTCTGCCTACATTTGGAGAGTGTGAACAGCCGACAGTTCTCTGTTGACACTTGGAGGGTGTAAAAGGACGACGGTTCTCTGTCGCATCGGATAGTGGTGGAAGAGAGTTTTTGTGAAGGCTTTTCCGCCTTGCTGTGGGGGCAAAAGGAGAGACTTATGGTAATAGTGCAATACTTGAAGTGGGAGACTTCAGGGAGTGGATGTAGGTCGTGTTTGACCAAACCACTATAAATCTTGTGTCTTTTTATTTTCTGCTGGTTTTTATTTTCTGTTTGTGCTTATCTGTGGTTGAAAATTAATTTCTAAAAAAATCACTAAATTTAAATCGGTTTAAGAGGAGTTTTTTTAAATTACCAATTCACCCCCCTTCTTGGTCAGCCTTTTGGGACATAAGCTTAGGTCTAACAACCTAATTCATATTTAACAAGTTTCAACAAGTATCCCACCCCAAAAAGATGGGATATCTATGTCATTGGATCTTAGGGCAAGATGAGAAACATGATTTACTCAAATAAAATAGTGGTTGCTCCATTATTTCTTCATAACTCTCCTAAATATAAAACCTAAAAATTAAATAAAAGTTTTAATTTATAAATAACTTAAATGAAAACCACCACTTGGACTAAAAATTAACTCTCTTCATATTCAATAATTAAAATAAGAGACTCATTTATAGTGTGACATATCACACAATACATCAAATACTTAGATTCCAAACCCTTAGACATCCTAGGATTAAGATTTTTTCCTTTTATGTGTATGTATTTGATGTGTTTGGTGTGATTCTTATTGGATTATCTATATTGTGGGTACTTACTCTTAAGTAATTATGATAGAGATATATATGCTTTTTCTGCAGGTGACCATGACTAAAGGAGGGAAAAAGTCATGATTATCTAATGTTATTTGCTTACACAGATTGTTTAAAACCCCCCATGGAGGCATAACCAATAAAATAGAAATAGGGCTTGACACTTTAAGTGATAGAAATTTTTGGGATGTTTCTTTTACGTATATATTATAATGATCATATATAGCCCAAGTGTGTCACATGTAGAAAACCTCACATGAGGATCAAATGATAAAAAAAATCTACACTGTGAGTTAGCATTTGCATATCCACATGATCAGACATCTTGGTTTACATGAATAAGTTGTAAGTTCTATCTTTTAAATCAAAATAACCTTCCCTATCCTGCATATGGAATGAGATTATATTTCATGATTTTAAAAGAGTTTAGGTGGGTTAGCTAGAACTGTATTCAAGGCAGGACTATAAATTCAAAGTCGGGTTAGCTTAGCTCTAGGTGGGGTTTTAAGTTCATAAGTCCCTTGCATTAAACAAGATATAAGTCAATATTACTATCTATCGATTGTCCTCACCTTAGATGTAGGGTCCGAGGCTGGTGTTCTTCTTAGTTACATCATAATCCCTCGCCTTCCCAAGCATTTCCTTCAACCCGTGTTGCTGGAATATAAGACCCAGCTTTCTAAATTAAATTGATTAACATTAGCTAAAATTTAGTTATAAAAAATATAAAGCACAACATAAGATAATTTGAGTACTTATGAGTTTCTTAGAATTAAGCACTCCTAGCTCTTCCTCCTTTTGCTTCAATTTCATAATTCATTTTAAGTTGATCAAATCCCTCCCTCTTGAAATTCTTAAAAGATTAATTATTTGATAAGGATTTCTAAGAATCAACCCCTTTAAAATTACTAGACAATTTTTTGTTAAACAACACAAACCACTATTTTTATAAAACATGTTCCTTAGTGACAAATGTGTAGGATGCCATTAACTATAGGGGTTTACCCCTATGGGGAACCTGTACCCTAAAATAAAACAAATTCTGCTATATCAAATATATCAACTATATGAAAATCTTATGTAAAATATAAAAAATGCAAATTTAGTTATTTAAGCCTATAGTGAAATAATATTTTTATCTTTCAAAGTAATATATTATTTTGTATGTCACGCTTGATCACAAAATATTTCCATCCATTGAGGATGACAAAATTCCACTAATACTCTTCTTTATAATGTGCTACATATCATATTTCTCTTACTAAAAATTTAGTATACCTCTTACTATCGTACCCAAGACTTCAACGAAGAAGAAGTGAGTGGTTTTATTGCTAAGCAAAAGAAAAGAATAATGAAAGAAAAACTTGAAGAAGAGTAGTCAATGAACCAATAATATGAAAAAAACATCAACTAAGGTAGCCACAAAATTATATAGAAGTGTAGGTAGCTAAGCTTGAATTTTTTATGGTTTCTAACCTTTGAGTTATAATTATCTTAAACAATACATCTCTTTCAACTTTCATCTATTAGCCAACTTTTAAATAATGAGAAATTTAATTATGCTATTAATTTACCAGGCTGATTTAATACACAAATGCAATGTTAACATTATAATAATGTTAAATATTTTAAAAATCAATACTAGAATCATAATTTGTAATAATATTGAAGTACCTAATTATCTCATCATCCTAGATTACAAAGAAGATTCATTATAAATCATAATCTTAGCCTGAAATCATATAAATGGGCATTACTTAATTTAAGGTATAATATGAAATTTTAATTTAATAAGAGAGAGAAGAGGATGTGGTACAAATTCATATTTAATATTTTGAATATTTTCATAAAAAAAACAATATAATATAAAGATTTAAAAGGGTGATTGAGAAAAAGTGCATGGGAGAATATTTTTTATGATAGTTGCATTAGTGTACCTCATTAATATTTATCACTAATGTTTTAGTGGGGCATTCCAACCTACCATTATTAAATTGTCTCACATGCAACTTTATTGCAATAACTTCAATAATAAATTAAGGCATTGGGAGTGAATTGCGCCCCTTTATATACTAGAATATTGCTTTTTTTTCCTTTATTAACTGAATTGCTTATATACTGAAGCTCCGAAAGCCGAACAATGGGCAGGGGCCGCGAAGTCTTTCTCACTCTCCACAGCAGCTGGAATTTCTTCCATTCCGTGCCTCTAGCGACAAAATTACCAAATCTTACCACTGAAAGCCACTGAATTCCATGGTTGCAGTTCAGTTCTCTGTGGTTGCCGGCAGAATGTGATCGGAGGGGTTGACAGATCACAAGTTGTTCGCTTCACGGGGGTTCTGATTTGTTTAAGGGGATGGGATGTTTCCCTTGCTTCGGTTCGGAGGAGGTAGTGACTTTTCATCCCCGTGACGAGGGAGATGTAAAGAAGGAAGAACGGCCTATGGTAGCTCCCCGAATAAAAACGTTGTCTTCTGGTATGTTTGACCCATTGATCCTCTTGTAAGCACTATCAATAGGTGGATCTGGATTTTTGTTTGTCTTTTCAGGCTGAGATTTGGACCAACCCTGAAATTTGTTTTGAGGTCAAAGGCAATGTTACTAGGTTCTTTTCCAGTGTCTTAGATTCATCTTATTTGTTTCCGGTGAATTTTTTCTCCGTGATTGGTGTTTTGAATTGAGAATGTTATCGTAATACATTATCTAAATTCTATTTCAAATAATTTTTATATAGAGTAAGATCAATTCTCTTGTGGTTTTGCTGGCTCTAGTTAGTTATCCTGTTCATTTGATCGCCTAGATCTCCAGATAATTGCTTACACGAAAATCATTGCATGTACTTATTGATAATTGCGTTTTAAAGTCTCTTAAGGGAAGACGGAATGCTGATATATTTGTCTTGGACTCTTTATTCAGAAAAAAAAATAAAAATAAATGGAGGTTAATTTTTGTCGGTCATGGATTTGCAGGATCTGATAGGTTTAGGTCTCGAAGCAATTTAGGGGCTAAAAAGGAGGCATTGTCTCTTAAGGATGGGTCTGGTGTGACTATATCAGCACAAACATTTACATTCAGGGAGCTTGCAGCTGCAACAAAGAATTTTAGGCCTGCGTGCTTCTTGGGTGAAGGGGGGTTTGGTCGGGTTTATAAAGGTCATTTGGAGAGCACTGGACAGGTGACAACTTTTTCTTTTACCGAGAATTTGATTGCATTCAAACAGTTACTATCACTTGTTTTGCATGTATTCTCATCTGCTACTTCCATTTTATCAACTGTAAGTTTAAGTAACTATATTCGGGTGGCATCTATTATTGACTAGGGAAATAGTGAAGAAATTTTTTCTAAAAACTTTTTATTTTTATTTTCAGTTTATTCCTTGGATTGATGAGTTTAGAGATGAATTGATTTGTTGCAGATTGTAGCTGTAAAGCAACTGGACAAGGATGGGCTACAAGGAAACAGAGAATTCCTCGTGGAGGTCCTGATGCTTAGTTTGTTACACCATCCAAACCTTGTTAATTTAATTGGCTATTGTGCTGATGGAGATCAACGGCTTCTTGTATATGAGTTTATGCCACTAGGGTCTCTAGAAGATCATTTGCATGGTAAGATTATTAAGTTTCACTTAGAAGAATCCTTATTCTCCTTTTATCTTATTGAGTGTTGCATGAGGTGTTAATATAAAAATTTCGTCATAACTTATGATCATATTTTCTTTGGGCCGTCCCTTTATTTCCCTAATCCTTCTAAACTAATTTTATCTATTCTTCTCATTTTGCATTCTCTATCATGTATTATACATGCTCAAATCATCTAAAGTTTATTTTCTATAAATTTATCATTAACATAGGCTACTTATTTACAAAATTGTCTATGTTGCACTTCTATTATCTGTAGGAGCTTGATCAAGAAGCAAACTATTCAGTTGAGAGGCTTCCAAACTTGAGTTTCTTCTTTCTATATTCTAATGTGCGGATTTAATTGGCTAGAATAGGGGATTCTCTCCGTTAATTAATTTGATTTTATAGAGTTCAATAAAGTTGTTCAGTGACAATTTCAAATAATAGTTGTAATTATAACATAATTTTCATTAATTTTAGGTATCGCTTTCTTTTGCAAGGATTGTAAGGTGATTTTCGGAAAAAAATGTTTTAGTAAACATATATAAGTTATCATAAATGCATATCTTAGATGTATAATGAAATCTATTAAAAGAAACATTTAATATATATCGTCTAGAATGCTTGGACACAGACATGACATGATACAAACATATGACATATCTATTATTAAAATATAGGACATGAGCACACATTGGATGCGACATAATTTATATTTTTATAATTCAAAATAATGCATACAAATTAAATGAAATAGATTAAACTTGTAGAGTTATAATAGTGTTCATTATTTTTTATTGAACTTTGTATAATACACAAAAAATATATAGAATATTAAATATCACAACTTAAACAAATGACAAACAAAATCATTGTATGAAAATTAAAATTGTATATTATTTAAATATTCTTTTATTAATGATGTTTGGTTCTATAACAAACTTATAGAGTTATAGTTAAAGTTATTTATTTAAAGGATCCATTTCCATTCTCTTTGATTATTTAGTGTTTATTTAGAGGACCTCGGGCTTCAACTAGTCATCACCTTGTTGGGTTTGGGGGCCAGCCTTGATGTTGAGAGGGTAAAGAATGTTAGTTATTGGACTTTGGCATTGAGAGG
Organism: Dendrobium catenatum; assembly: GCF_001605985.2. Classification (NCBI taxonomy): domain Eukaryota; kingdom Viridiplantae; phylum Streptophyta; class Magnoliopsida; order Asparagales; family Orchidaceae; genus Dendrobium; species Dendrobium catenatum. Next base: position 153,779 of record NW_021319488.1, read on the forward strand.
TTTGAGGAAGTTAAGAGACAAGCACATGAGAGTAGAGCTTTGGAAGCCGATAGCTAGATTCGTAGATCCAGTAATGTCGGCACAAACCTAGCCAAACGTCGGAGAAAGGAAAATATCGGGTGAGAAGATTTCCAAAAGAAGTGCTTTAGAGGGAAATGGGAAGCAGAAGTGGGTTTTTAATAAAAAATTAATTAAGTTTTTAGGGCATGCATATTGAACACGCTTGTCCAATTTTTTATTATTTTTCTAATAACACACGTGACAGTCGTGTTCGACAAGTGTCAGTATCAAATACATATTAGACATTGCATACCCCTTTAATATGAAGTGTCAGTGCATCATATTAAAATGAAATGGCTAAGAAGATGGCAACCATTTTATGTAGACCATTAATACATGGAAAATGGTGTGTAATTGAATTAAATTTTAATTGTTCATTAAAAAGGTTTCTAGCAACTATGTGAAGGTCTAGAGTTAAATCGTTTATAACGAAATATGGTGGTAGATTGGGTATATAAAATGTTTTTTAATAGCATCATGTATATTGGGAGTTTCAAGTGGTTTGATAAAAAGCATCTTGGTACAGGTTAATAAATAACCTAGCTACAAATTATTAATCTTGTTAATTATTTATCTATGCCATGAATAGTTATCACAATTTGCTTCAATTTACCTTAGATTATAGCTTTTTGTTAATTTAACGGGCATATTGTCATTAACTACATGATTTTTCAGGCGTGAAGATGGTTCACAACTTATTAAAAGTCTTATAAATTATTCAGGAATTATCATTGTGTTATTAGGATGTAACCTTTAGTACCAAGTTATTTTGGTCTAAGTGGTTGACATAGAGATTTTGCCCATAAACATGTCTTATGATGTAATCCATTTTTGTACATGCACATGCAAGTGTGCCCTCCAATTGTTGACATGGGTCAAATCCTAAAAAATATTTTGGAAACATTTGCCTTATACAAATTCTATTAAGAGGCCCTTCTTTGAATTGGTCAATTGGTTTATTTTGAATCTACAAGGTTCAATGTACAGTTTACCTAAAAGTTTAGGGGCCTATCAGGGTACTAAGCTTGTATTTTTATTTATTATCCTCTCATGTCTATTATTTTCTAGATGCTTATTTGGATGCATACACTGAAATCAAAATAAGCCAACTAATTTTCCCTATTGACCCTTGAAATTTGTTTTAAAAAGCTTCTGGATAATAAGATAATCTAATTAGGACTGCAATAATGTTTTAGTTTTAATGATTGCTGGTTTGATTAATAAGTTGACTCCAACAGCCCTACCTTTTAACTTGTTATGAAATTTAGTATGATTTTGGTATAGTAAAGCACCATTGTAGAAATATTCAAGGACATGATTAAATAGCGGAGGAAAATGTCCCTTAGGTTGAGAATATGAGTGATTTTTCTCGTTTAACTGTAAGGAAAAATAGAAAGAGAATGTATTGTCTTTCTTGTTGTAATTATTTGGACAAACATAATTTTTTATGAACCATGGTTTGTATAAGGTATTTTACTTGAAAATGACATTGAAATTTAGGGAGTTATGACTTTGAAATGCAGGTTCAGGGTACTAACTTGATCTCCTACAAACTGAATTTGAAATGCATTTACAGGTAGTGTTTTTAGAGTTGATGTTAATTAGTGTTTTTGATGAAAAGTCCATATGATATTTATGGTAAAGACAACAACTTAATTGGTGTTTCTTTAAGGTTGTCGTGCAATGAATATATGAGTGGCGGTGGAAGGGTTATACGGGTGGTGTGGTGTAGGGATTCACGGTTTGGATAGATTTGATGCCGAAACTTCTTAAACGATAAGTTTTTCTTGAAGGAAAATGGAGAGAAACTCCTGATCAAGTGTTTGAGATAGTAGAGAATTAATGTTGGTATTTTTAGGAGTTGTCATATTTTTAATCCGGTTGCTCATTGTAGGAAATTGTCTTACTATATTATGCTTTTGGCTAGAGTATCTTAGGGTTATTGTGGAGTTAATGCCTTAGGAGGTTATGATTGATATAGGGGAATGTTGGGAGAGTTTTGAAAACATTGGATATAGTTTGGAGTTGAAGAAAGCTAGAATTTTGGTTATATAGAGAAGGTGAGAATTTTGTTTGGAAAGAAAAAGAATAAATATGGGAAAAGATAATTAGGGAATAGGGTAGAGCGGTTGCCAAGTCTACCAAATGAATTTTGCATAATAATAATTTTTATTCAATAAATTTAGAAGCAAAAAAGCAATGTCTTATTTATAGCCTTTTTTAAGCCTAAATAATTTTGGGAAGCCTTAGGAGTTAATGAAATGCCGTTATATGATTGATGACTTGTATAAATTAGAATAAAATAATAGAAATAAATTAAAATTTTAAACTTTTAAAAATATAAAAATTCAAATTGACCAAATAAGGCAAGTAAGGAATGATCCTAAAATTTAGTAATGCTTGAAGATTTTGTATCTTTGGATGGTATGGCTGTCCTACCCATCAATGAATCTTAAAATAAGTTTATTTAATATTCTTCAATGATTTTTAGTGAGATTATATATCTTCTTTGGGTTTGTATGGAGATTTGTGCATGATGAATGATCCAAATTTTGAGGAAGTGTCTTGGCTTGTGACCTTGCTTTTATTGTGGTATTGTATCAACTCGTCGGACCTCAAAGAACTCTACTTTGTAAAGTTAAAATCCATGAACTCAACAATACTTGGGATTATGTCAATTCATGATAAATGTTTGAATTCTGAAGTTGAAACGCATATGGTGAAGGATATGAAGGTTTTACCGAACCCTGATAACAGCAATTTTGGTTAGGTGAATGAGTGGTTTAAGGCCCAGCATATCAAAGTGACTCAAATGGATCCAGATTCTAAAGAAGCTGTAGATCCGAATGTGGTTAAACTTAATATGGATAATGTATGTGAAAATGTTAAATTACTTCAAAAATCTCTTGTGGTGAAAGTGTTTGAGAGAGAAGTTCCTTTTTCTCTTTGTAGCATTGAGTTAAGGCGTCAATTGAATAAATTTGGGAGTTTTCATATCACCTCATTGGGCCTAGATTGGATTTTGTGTTCATTTCAATCTTCTCAAGTTATGGAAGAAGTGATGAGTGGAGGTCCTTGGTATGTGGGAAGACACATAATAGAAATGGATAAATGGACGCCTCAATTTTCTCCAATCTCGTTAAAAGGGATATCCTCACTGATTTGCATTCGGTTGCCACATTTGCCTTTACATTATTGTGATGAGATTAATGTTACTAAGATTGTTTCAAAGATAGGAGTTCCTTTGTTTTTGGATGGAAAAATATTTAAATGGGGTAGACGTGAATTTGCTAGAGCATGTGTTCGAATTAATCTAGACTTTAAATTATCTCATAGAGTTTGGATTGAAGGTTTATACGTAAACTTTTTTCAGAGAGTGGAATATGAAAAAATATCTTCTTTGTGTTTCAAATGTGGTAAGATAGGCCATAAAATTGATATGTGCCCGGATGTTTTTAAAGATGTTCAAACTAAGGTTCAAAAGGAAGTATTGAATAATGGGAATAAAGTAATGGATTCAAAAGTTGCTGGTAGAAGTTTTGATAAGAATTTGATTGACAAAATGGCTAATGCATATTCACAAACCTGTTATGGTCCTTGGATACATCTAAAGTTTTAGAAAAAATAGAAGAATGAAGAATATTCAGAATCACAAATCTGGATTTCAGCCTACAGTTGGGAATCCTGAGAATAATTCTTCACAAGTTCTTATGGCATCGGCGGAATTACCTTCCTCTAATAAGTTTAAGTTGTTGTCTAATCTTTTTGTTGAGGAATTGACTAGATTGGATGCGGAAGTTGCAAGTATTCTTGAGCCACTTAAACAAGTCAAATTGCAAGATATAGCTACAGATATTGAAGATACAGTTTTGGAAGGGAGAATTCCTGTTTCAGAATTGTCCAAAGAATCAATTGTTGCTGGTTCTGATCCAGTTCATTTAGAAGACGGTGAGTTTGTTCCAAATGCTGAAAACTTTGATGTTGTTGAAGAAGGACTCGATGCAAATTCTACTCATCAAGTTGAGCTCTATGGAAACAAGGTATCTATTGAAAATCCTTTAGATTTTGCTTCTGTTTCTTTATCTCCTGAGGGAGCTATTGCTGTTAATAATTGTGATAAAGATGTCATTATATCAAAGCCGGATGAAAATAAGTTAGAAGTTGTGAAAGAAAATAAATATGGAGAAGATTTCGGTGTGGTGGTAGTTGAAAGCAGTGCTAGAAATGTTCCAGATTCTGAAAATGGAAAATTTTTTGCGGTTCCTCCTTTGGCATGTAAGGAGAATGTGAAAGATAATGAAGGCTTGATTGAAGGTGAAAATAAGATCCATTTGTCATCTAAAACTGTACAACATAAGAAAAAGTTGAATAAGGATTTAAATTGTTTGGGCCTATCAAAGGCAGCCTTAGAGGAAGGAAATTGGGAGTTCTTGGTGAAAGTGATGGTGGCACTTCACCATTTGTCTCATAATAAAGTTTATGATTGATGAAGACGGTAGGTATAAAAAGGATTGGGCTAAGGATTATGATGGTTTTTCTTTATGAGAATATGGAGATTATTGATTGGGTTTTAGAAAATCAAGACTTGGTTTGTGTGAAGATGATGGAGTTTGTCAAAATCAGACCGTTTGGAGCTGTGAAGATCTTGTGTTCTTCTTTGGCTGTAGAACATTGCTTACATTTCATGTATTTTTCTTTGATTAGTTGTTTTATTTATTTTTATTTTAGTTTTAAATTAAGCATTAGTTGGTATTTAAAATATGGAGATAGAATAATGAATTTTAAGAATCTTTCTATTCCTTATTTTTTTACTTAATCGGGAAATTTGGGATACTGATCAACTTTTTTGGTTGTTTTATTTTTGGTATCCCCTTCACCCCAATTGGTTTAAAATGAGTAGAGGATCTTATTTTTATTATGATATTTCCTATTATTCAAATATTTCTCTTTTACTTAATTTTCTTTTTAATAAGGCGTCCTTTCATAGCTTTGAAATGATTGCCATAGTTTCTTTCAGTTCTAGTTTGTAATCGTTTTTTCTTTTAATGCAATTTGCATCTTCTCAAAAAAAAAAAAAAAAAAAAAAAAAAAAAAACTTGGGATATTCTATCCAAATTTTCTTTGGTCATACAATCCTTAGAAGGAGGTTGGTTTTTTCATCTGATCAAGAACTTGAGTGATGTGCCTATTATTAGGAAGAGTTTTTTTGTGAAACGATGCCATTAATATCCCAGAGACGTGGGATATGAGAAATTTGTAAAACTAGGCTTGCATCTTCTGCAGTAGGGTATCTTGCAAATCGTGGGGCTTAAAAATTTTCTGATAAAGTAGTATGCACATGCTTGAAGGAAATTTATGGAGATAAGCATTTGTTCAAAAATTTTTAAGAGTGAACAGGTCATAAGACCGAATATGAAGCTTATTACATTTGATGTGAAACTACTGAGGAGAGATTTGAAATATAACATGATCACCTTCGTTATTTTTCTTTGAGTAACATTTATAATTTACTATATTTGTATATTTATTATCACTTAATTGGATTTGCTATTTGTTCATGTAGATTATAAAAAAATTTTGCAAAGGTGATTGCAACATCTGAAATCAAATGATGGAGAATATCTGTCAAATCTATTGATTTTCTTGGGTTATAATCATAAATAACTTCAAAAAATTTTATGGTTATTTTAGAGATAATAATGTTATATGTAAACTCAAAAGTTGATAGAGGAGAGTCTCACATACCAATATTCGTACATGCTAAATGTCTTAGCAAGTTGCCTAAGGAATCATTAATAATTTTCATTTGACTATCTACTTGTAGGTGGAATGCATATGAAAATTTTAATTATATTCCAAATAATTTTCATATTATTTTCTAAAAATATGAAATAAATTTAACATATCTATATAAATTTTTTGTTCATGGTTACCCATGAAATATATCGGTTTCTTTGAATAAGAATTCAGCTATAGGAGGCTTCATTAGTTTTTGAACAAGATAGAAAAGGTGTTTTTTGAAGAACATATCAATACCCAAAAAATACTATTATGTCCATGAGCTGGCAATCCTAAAATAAAATCCTTGAATAAGTCCTTCCATGGTCGACAAGGAACCAGGAAAGTAGTGCACTTGCCCATTTTTTGGTTAATATTTTAGCAAGTTTGTAAGTTAGATAATAAACAACGATGCGTTCAGGGCCAGAAAATCTTGATTTATCAGTTTAATAATTTCCAAAGTGTCCCACTAACCCTTAGAATGAAGCTCAATGATCAATAAATATCTACGAGATGATCTAGGGATATGAAGCTTATTTTTTTGTTAAAGGTAACCATTAAGAGTAGAAATGTGGTCATTCGAAATAAGAGATTTATCTAGGCGATCATGATAAAGAAGAAGAAAATCAGGGACCATAGTATAGTCATCTTTTATTTCTGAAAAGCGAGGGATTTACAATTCTAGAAATGAGATGACTAAGATGACTCGGGATAAGGAATCAACAGCTTTGCTCTCCATATCCAATTTGTATTCAAATGAATAAATGGTCTTCATAATATTCAATCCATTTTGCATTTTTGTGGTTTAGTTTTCCTTTTGTTTTGATAACTCTATAGGCATGATGATTATAAAGCATGATAAATTTGTTGTGTAATAGATAGCACCCTCTAGTGTATAAGGGATTGGATAATTATTGATATTTTTCTAACATAAAAGGAATAGTATTGCTTGACCTCATTTAATTTTTCACTAAAATAAATAACAAGATGATTGTCTTAATTGAGCATTCCACCTATGTGTATCCCAGAGATATGACAAGTGACTTCAAAAGGCTTAGCAAAGTCAGGTAATCTATGTATAAGTGAAGAGGCCATGAGAACTTTAATCTGATTAAGTGAAGATGACCATATAAACTTTATCATTATTAAGGACGTCTGTGATCAAGGTTGCGATGGTGCTGAAATCCTTTATAAATCTCCTATGAAGTATGGCTAGTCAATGAAAATTTCTAATATCAATGAATGATTTTGGTGCTGACCACTCCATACTTTTTTTAGCAGGTTAGGCTGGAGTCCATTACTAGGACTGATGAATCATAGGAATATGACTTCTTTTTGAAGGACGAAATATTTCTTCATATTAATGTATTTTTTTTAAATCTTTAATGTTTCAAAATTAAGCTAAAGACATCCTAAATGATATTTAAAGTAAATATGCTCTTATGATTTGGTTTAGGAAGAGTTTCAGACTAGTGAGTAGTAGTGGTTGATAAAATAGTGAATTGTTCAAGCAGATAAATTAGAAATAAATTTGGATGTGAAAGTTGATTTGGATGACTTATTAGATTTTATAGAGAGGATCTCTTCTATTTTTGCTTCTCAATCATTAGGGCAAGTGAAAAGCCTCTTCTAAAGTTTGGAGAACCTTTTATTCAACTTCATTCTTAATTTTATGCAAAGTATAACTTTAAATTTATTGAAGTTGCTAATTAGGATCTATGTAATTTGTCCTTGCTAAGAGGGACTTGTAGGTATTCATGTAATCAATTACATGCATGGTTCCTTGCATGAGGGTAAATAATTGGCTATGTAGATGTTTGTCATGGAATATAGAGCAATACTTGGCCAATAATAGTTCCTTCATCTCAACCCAAATTTACCAAGTTTTATCATTCATAAGTTCCTTGGCTAAAATATTGGTTCAGTAGATTTTGACATTCCCTATAAGTTTCATCTTTGTAAAATTTGTTCATTACTAATCATACATGGTATATTTGTCATGGAAATCCCCAGTTTGAGTCGACCAATCTAAGAATTTATTGTGATTATAGATTCTATCAAAAGTTGAGTCTTTTATTTTTATCTCGAAGCAAGGATCATTGGGAGTTTTGAAGTCTTGTCTTGGTTGATATTATTATACTCGAAGTATGCTAAATTGATCATCTCTAGATTTAAGCTTAAGTAGGACATCGAATCTAACAATCAAGTTTTATAGTTGATTTTTAAGAGTTTGAAGCATATTTTGAAACTTATTAAATTTTCATCAATTAGGATCTATGCAATATGTCCTTGCTTAGAGGGACTCAGGTATTCATGGAATCAGTTATATGGATATTTCCTTATTTGAGGGTCAATAATTGGTTGTACAGATGTTTGCCATGGAATATAGAACAACACATGGCCTTTAGCAGTTCCTTCATGTCAACCCAAATCTACTGAGTATTATCATTCATAAGTTTCTTGTCTAAAATGTTGGTTCAGTAGATTTTGAAATGCCCTATAAGTTTCATCTTTATAAAATGTGTTCATTACTAATCATCCATGGTATATTAGCAAGAAAATCCCCTATTTGGGTAAACCTGTTGAAGAATTTATTGTGGTTATAGATCCCATTAAAATGGTATGATATGGAGTCTAACAATCAAGTTTTATAGTTGATATTTAAGAGTTTGAAACATATTTTGAAACACAATATTTTTTCATCAATAACATTAATTTTTTTTTAATGATTTGATGTATGTTATTCACATTATTCTAAAATTCTTCAAAGTAATCTAAGGTCCCAACTTTAGGAGGTATATTTATATATATAATGAATGGGAGAATGATGAGAGGAAAAAGTTTAAAATGAGAAAGGGAGAGAGAATATTTTTGTTTAGTCAAAATGAGAATGGGGTTAAGAAAACTTCTAAGAGGAGAATATAATACCACTTATATCTCAAACTTTCCTTAGACAATTTAGACTTTTTTGATAAAGTTATATTAGCTAAAAAAAATACTAAGTTTAACACAATATATTCTAATGCGTGCAAATTTTTTTTGTCTTTTCTGAATTTTGTAAGAAAGATAGCCCAAGGTGCCTCAAATTCCTTTTATCTTGAAATTTAGATATTGTTGTGAAAATATTTGATTTATACCACTAACAACGTATGCCTTCAAATTGCTTGACCTTGAATTATTTAGGGATCGGGGGTGTCAAAACTTGACTCGACTCGAAAAATTTCAGGTTTGGGTCAACCTGTTTGTCTTATGAGTCGGGTTCGAGTTTGAATTTCTGACCCGTTTCTAAAATCGGGTCGGGTTAGGGTTGACGTGGAAACCCGAAATCAACCTGAATTAACCCAAAAACCCTAGCCTGCACGCGAATACGCGATCTCGAGCAAACGCCAGTTCGTGATCCCGGCTCAGTTGCATCCGCACCGACCTCATTCGCACCGACCTCATTCGCACCTATTTGGCTTCACTCGGGCTTGATCTCGTGTGCCACAGGCCCTGCAGTTCACTCGCCTGCAAAGCTCCTGCTTCTCTACACTTTTGCCCATACAAACTAGGTAGACGGGTCAATTCAGGTTGACCCGAACCAGGTCGGGTTCGAGTTCGGATTCCTTTCCTATTTCCCTAATTGGGTCGGGTTGACAGCAGGTCAAGTTAGGGTTGGACCCAAACTTGACTCGAAGACTTATTTTGACACCACTAAATATGATGTAGGGTCTATACGATGTTTATAGTGTAGGCAATAACTTGATTGATGTCCTCTTTATGTGGTGTAAGGGTTGTGGTGGTGGTGAAAAGTGCATTCAGGGTTTTGATATACTTGGTGTTGAATTTTTTAGGCTATCAAAGAATAAGATTTTTTGATGTAAAAGTTGAAGATTTCTAGACCAAGGGTTTGTGATATTAGAAAACTAATGTTAGTGATGCAGGACTGCGTAGATGAAATGATTATGAACTCATTTAGACATTGCACAACTCGTGATTAGAATAATACTAGAATAAAATTAATAGCAATTCTAAAAACGAAGAATCAAAACAAGGAGTTATCTGTTTAGGCTAAATCACATGCTACGAGTTTTGAAACTTCCAAAATAAATAGAAAAAGAATTAATACAACACGTAGTAGTAGTTTTCAATTTAATCCCTAATCTGATAATGTGAATTAGGATACATCGAGATGCGCTCAAATCCTACGATTACTAAGCTTAAGCAAGAGCAATTGGAAGAGTCCGTCGTGACTGCAATCAAACCAACGAGAATCTAGACTAAAAGATATAAAATGCTCGGGAGAGGAGAAACCTTCATCAAGGGTTAGTGGAGATCCTCCATTCAATGCCTTCAAAATGTTCGTCGATAGCCTCTACCAAGTATATCAATATACGCTCCAAGTAATCCTTGACGGTGAAATCAACTCTTGGGTTCACGTCGAAGAACGTAGATTGCAGGATATCTAAGTAGCCGTCTTCGTCCCAAGTTATGCGGTAATCAGTTGCCGGGTCCGCCGTTCATGGATGATAGAAAGAAGATCCCTTAGTACTTGATGCGCCTCTTGCGTAGTAACAAAGAGAAAGAAGTTTCTCTTGATAGGAGAGAGGATGCAAGCTCCAAACCACTTCTCTTACAATCTGAAAACAGTTTCAGATTTTCAACAAAAATCTGAGAGTTCTCAGATTTTAGTGGGCTAGGACGTAGAGAACTTTGAGGAGAAGTCTAGCCTTAGTTGTGAATAGAAAGCTGAGAGCAAACTTCCTTTATAAGCTTTGGAAGAGAGAGCTTAACTAGTGCAATTAGGAGAGAAGAGGGGCGGTGACAAGGAGAGGGAGTCGGTGGGATTGAGAGGGATTGGGCTCTAGTTTCCTAAATCCAATCTCTAGTATTAGGAAATAAATTAGAGCCTAGGTATGAATGAAAAATTCGGTCAGGTAAGAGTTACGGGAATTGAAATTTTTTTCCAAAAGAATGGACTTAGAGTTAGGAAACAATTAATTGAAAATTGCTGGGTTATTGAAGAGGGGGCCGGCGACAATATCATGGGGGATTGGGATTTGGTGCCATGTGTACAAGCTTGCCTAAATTAGATTGGAACTTTGGAAAGTATTTAATTGACTCTATTTAAATTTGAATTCAAAATAGTGTCAATTTAGAAACTTTCCAAAAATAGATTAACTAATTTAAGAAAGATTTCAAAACTCAAATTATCTGAATTCGAATTTTAAATCAGCCCCTAGATTAGGCAACCCGAATTTGGCAAGGGGGCAAGGGGAGGTTGGCAGGAAAGGGGCCGGCGGGAGGTGGGTTCGGCCAAGGTGGTCAGCGGCTTGTGGATGGGTGAAATTGGAGAGGTTAATTATGGAAAGATGTGGGCTTGGTTTGAAGGTGGATTGAGATGCGAGGATGTTGGGGAAAGGGAAGTGTAAGAAGGAAAGATGAAAGATAAAGAAGAGAACCACGAACCCGGCCGTCTCCAAGGTTGGTGGGTTATCCGTTTTCCCTCTCCTAGGGAGCTCTCTCCATTAGAACTCTCAAGCTCTCTCAATACTCATGCAAGAAGAAATTTTAATCATCAAACATTCATTAATTAAAATAGAACAAAGTGGGGCTTTAAATAGCCTCATACAAATGACTCAAAACAAAAGACACAAATGCCCTTTGAGCTTACATACGACAACTCCCATAAGAGGGGTACAACGGGAAATAATAAAACACACCTAAGCAAATAACAAAATACATGAATAATAAAATACACCAATGATTTAGAAATATAAAGACTCGATCGTGGCCGTAGATCGGCGGCCACGTCTTTGATAAACTTTCCATGATGATCTGATGTCCCCATCAGTTAGTATTTTTAAGGATTTTAAATCAATGATTATGGAGTTGTGATATTTTTAATCCAGTTTCTCACAATAGGAAATTATTTCTCTATATTTAACTTTTAGCTAGGATATCTTAGGTTATTTGAGAGTTGAGGCTTTGGTAGATTATGAGGGACGTGGGAGATTGTTAAGGAGAATTTTGAAAAGGTTGGATATATTTTGGGGTTAGTGGAAGGTAAGATTTATGTTATGTAGATGATATGAGAATTATTTTGGGAAATAGAAGTAAGGATAGGAAAAGATAACTAGGATCAACCAAAGCTCTAGGGGATCAGCCGATAAGCTTCATCGAAGGATGCAGTAGCTATGAACTCTTTTTATACAAAATTTGAACAATCAAATAGTCATTTTTATATAATGAATTTGAAGGTATAGAATAATATCCTATTTATAGGCGTTTTCCAAACCTAGATAACTTTGGAAAGCTCTAGGAGCTTATAAAATATTGTTACATTAATTGATGACTTATCCTGACATAAAAGCAAAGAAATAAGAGAATAAAATAAAATATAAAGTTTTCAACAACATTAAAATTCGAATAGACCAAATAAATCAATTAGAATTGTTCTAAAATCCTATAATTTTGAAGATTTTTGCTTCCTTGATTGATGTGGCTGATATACCTATCAAGGAGCTTTTAATTAAGCTTCTTAATGATTCTTTTTTTATTTTAGAGAGATATGGGTGCCTTGTACTTAGTTTTGATCTTGGAGGTACATTACTTTTTTTAGCAAATTGATCATCCCCCTTTGGAGTATAGGATCAAGTGATGTTGGATGATGGGGAAAGAGGAAAGTTTGATGTAATTTAGCTATGTTTTTTTTTTAAATCACTCCAAGATGTGTTATTCTAACATTAATAAGGTTCTAAAAACACCTGAAGGAAGAAGAAAATGTCTTATTTTATTTATTTCATTAGCATCCTTGATGTAGGAAGTGAGTGTATGCTTTTTCTAGTTAGGCTATGTTGCGCCAAACTCAACCTTAATAAATCTTGAATATTTTTATAATCAAAATATTGCCCATACAAATAGAAAGAATCTAATTGCATTGCTTTCATAACCAAAAAGGGCAGCACTATAATGAGTGCTGTCAACACTTCTGTGAAAAGTAAAGTACTAATACTAGAACAACAACAACAACAATCATGCCTTTGTCCCACTATGTGGGGTCGGCTACATTAATCCTTTTTCGCCATTATGCCCGGTTAAAAGTCAAATTCTCATTTAAATATATTTTTCTAACCAAGTCTTTTTAGTTTTTTCTAATATTTCTAACCAAGTCTTTTTATCATTTATAATATTTTCTAACCAAGTCTTTTTAGTTTACTAATATGGAAACTAAATACCCTCTTTGTTATTTTTAAGTCTCCTTCCTAAATATATTTTTCTGTCTCAGCTTTAGGTTGTCGGATATGCTTAATTTTTATTAGTAATCGGAAACTAAATCCAAAAGTTTGTGATTTTCTATAACCATAATCAGTACTCAGTTGCCGAGCTATATTTGTACTTTTATTCTGTTCAACGCTGAAAACAGCTTTTCATTTTTCACGCTGTGATATAAATCTAATTTACCATTTAAAATATTATCAACACATCCATTTTTACTTGGCTTAGTAAATGTTTAATATCATTGAGCTGTTAATGAGGATTTTGTGCAGATCTCCAACCTGATAAGGAGCCCCTGGATTGGAATACAAGAATGAAAATTGCAGCGGGTGCAGCAAAAGGATTGGAGTACCTTCATGATAAAGCTAACCCTCCAGTCATCTATCGAGACTTCAAATCTTCTAACATATTGCTGGATGAGGGTTTTCATCCAAAACTTTCTGATTTTGGGCTTGCGAAGCTAGGTCCAGTTGGTGATAAGTCTCATGTTTCAACTAGGGTGATGGGGACCTATGGATATTGTGCTCCAGAGTATGCTATGACCGGGCAATTGACGGTCAAATCTGATGTCTATAGCTTTGGAGTTGTTTTATTGGAGCTGATTACTGGAAGAAAATCCATTGACAGCACCAGAGCACATGGAGAACAAAATCTTATTCCTTGGGTAATATTTATTATGTATGATTGCATTGCTCTTGTGTTTCAAGATACAAATAGTTAGTTTTATACTGACTAAATAGACTTAGTCCTGATCAGATTACTAGATGTCACAATTTCCTTATAGACTTCAGAGGTATGAATTTTATTGTACTGCAAATTGGGTAACCATCCATTATGATTGGTCCTCCAAACATTTTTTCATTTAGTGCCAGATGTATATTAATCCTTGAAAAGGTTATTTAAACCTAAACACGTGGAGCGGGAATTTACTTTTGTGTTGAGAATTGCTTCGGGTCCATTATCGAGAATGTCTTTGTTGTATTCTTAATATTCTTCTCGTGCCAAGAGAGTTGGAGAGAAGCATCAATCTCTTGAAGTTGTCTTGTGCATGCAATCAATCGAAAAACGGTTCAAAGCTTTCCCTAGGACTTTTGCCCTCTTGTGAAACCTCTAACACAAGCCAACTCCAGTTGGTCTGGCTGACCAGGAGAGGATCTAACTAATGCCACTCATTTGTGTTTTACTCGATTCTTATAGATAACTAATTTGATTGTAAAGTTAAATGCTTAGAATAAAGAAAAACTCATATTTGAGTCTTTTTTTTTGTTGTTGAAGCGGAGCACAGTTTATGCATTAATTAAGTTGATTATTGTAGCTTCTTATGAGCAAATTTTGTGTCATATTCTTATTGAATGTTCTGCTAAAGTGGATTTGTCTAATATAGCTTCAACACTTCGTAATAGTTACCAAGGTGATTAAAGGTGTCGCCCTTCCTAACAAAGATGTGCAAGAAAAGTTGGTAATAGAACTCTACAAAAATGGGTGATTAAAGTATCTTGTCCCAACAAAAAAAAAGATCAAGCAATAGATGATGTTAGTTTCCGACATTTCATTGAATTTGATGACTAAGGATGTTTGCTTTTAAACTTTATATTATACTAGGAGCTGATGATAGAAGAAGGCTACATTTGAACTCTGTTTAAACTAGGGGTGTTAATTCGGGTCAACAGGTCGGGTTCGGGTCGAACTCGAGTTGACCCGAGCATAAACGGGTTGATACTAACCCGACCCGTTTAGCTAAACGGGTCATAATTATCAACCCGGACCTGTCCCGCGAGGGTTACCGAGTTGACCCAACACGACCTGCCAACCCGCCTTTTTTTGAATTTCGGGTTTAAAGTTTAAAGGGCTGGGTGAAGGCGTGGTGACCGAGGCACGTGACGGCTTGAATCGAGGCGACTGGGCTGTTAGGTGGGATGGGACTTGGGCGTGGAGTCGTGTACCATGGTGGTTGGTGAAGGGCTAGTTGAACGAGTGAAAGAGAACGCTGAAGGCGTGGTGATCGAGGCGAGTAGGCGTGGTCTGCCGTCCACATGGATCGTGAAGAAGGGTTGACTGGCTGAACGAGGCGATTTGGTGATCAGCCGGTCAGGTGAAGGGCGACTGGGCGTGATCCGCTGTCCACTTGGACTTGGGCGTGTCACGCACTCGCGCGTGCGGTCCTGCGGAGGTGGCCAGTGGAGTGTGCTAGCTCCTAGTGGCCAGCGGTTTGGGACGACCCGGAAGCCGAAGCAGGCTACTAGGCTAGGGGAGTTAGTCGGGTTATTCAGGTCGACCCGTGGGTTTTCGAGTCAACCCAAACCCGACCCATTTTTCATATGGGTCAAAAATCCGAACCCGAACCCAACCCGTTTTACAAACTGGTTGACTGAATCCGGATTTTTCTGGGTCGGGTTTGGGTCGAATTTCGGGTCGTGTCAACTTTTGACACCCCTAGTCTAAACAATGAGAATTGTTAACACAGCAACTTTATAAGAGTTGGTATTGGAATAAACTTTTAATTGAACTCTTTAGGAATGATTTAGGGTTAGTTTTAGGGTTTAGGGTTATGATATATTTCGTTTAGAATTTAAAGTTTAAAATTTCAAGGGATTTTTCAACCATAATTTATAACAAGATAATGATATTAGTAACAACAAAAGCAATTACCAAATTGTCAAATTACAAGAAAATTTCAAAAGATCAAGTACTTCTATCATGAAGCCAAATGATGAATCGTCCTACAAATTGAGAAGACAACACAAGAGAAAAAAGTGGACTTATTTGGAATGCTTTGCTTGAAGCGTTAATATATATATTTCGTTTACATTTACGTCTTATAAATATAATTTGAAATTTCTATATATATTAGAGCATCATCACTCATAATGCTCTCATTAGAATCATCAATTTGTAGAGCAGCATGGCCTTCTATGCCTTCGTTGGTATGAGGTAGATGGAGAATATCTATACTTAGAGAATCAAATTCCATTATCTTGCTAGTAGAAGGAGAGATCATTTCTAGTGGGCATGAGAAACAGCAATAGGCTCTAGATCCTTAGGTAAGTCAGTTTGTTACAAATCATGAATGCAAATCTGGTCCATGGTAGAGGAGCATCTACAATAGTAGGAGTACGAAGGGGTCTAGCCATTTGAAAGCCCCTTTTATCGCTAAATTTTTTATTTCCTTAGATTTGGAGGAGCTTTAAAACATCAGCAAATTTTATCCGAAGATTTTACAGTAATAACAATATAGAGGATGCTTTTAAAAATTATCTTCTGTTAATATCTATAAGATTCTGAGTCAATTTTGACTTCTCTTTCAATGACAATGTAACTTCCATTTCTATCAAAATTTTGGCCACGGAAAGCCTTGATAATAAACAAGCAATAGCAGCATTCACTTATAAAGGTTTACCAAATATAGAAACTAATTAGTTTATGGTAAAGTTAATTGAAATATATAATCTTAGCTGAGGGAAGATGACCTAAATAGGTGTGATAGGTGGTTTCATATATGTGCTAAACTTGGGAGATTGCTTAAGCCATCAGAAAGCCACAAATATGGTAGGTATATTTTGAAGAGACTTTGTTTTAATGTGCATCAGATAATAGTCTAATAGTGATGTGACAAGAATCAATAAATGTAATCGAATATTCTCCCACCAAATATAAATCTGATAAAAATTTGCGAATGACATTCACAATTGGATCATCTAGGTGGAATTTGACTACAATAGACTGAAAGTGGCCTAGCAAGATCAGAGATCTCACCATTAGAAAAAATGTGCACAAGTTTACTTTGATATGATGATGGCTACTTATGTTTTGGGAAAACTGAATCTTGCTGCAACATGAAAAGGCAAGCTGTTGGGAGAGCGATGAGAAGATCCACCCACTATTTTTTGCAAATGAATAGAAGATGTAAGCAATAGAGGCACAGGACGATCAACAAGGGCGAATGTGCGCCTCATTCCCACTAGCGTGTGTGAGAGGGAAATGATTTGAGAACGATGAAGATTTTTCATTTAAGGTTTAGGATTTAGAGTTTAAAGTTACAGTAA
Organism: Dendrobium catenatum; assembly: GCF_001605985.2. Lineage (NCBI taxonomy): Eukaryota > Viridiplantae > Streptophyta > Magnoliopsida > Asparagales > Orchidaceae > Dendrobium > Dendrobium catenatum. The sequence goes on from NW_021319488.1 coordinate 170,917, forward strand.
GTGTTAAGATAAGAGTAAGGATTTAAGATGACTAAAGAAGCCTATGGTTGACTATATACGAGCATCTGACTAAAGAAATCTGCATATGAACTATAGAAAATTTAGCTACTAAAGAAGTCTATCATTAGAAATGATTTCTTCTTATCGGATTACCTTGACGGAGTACATGTAACTTTGTCCTGGTACAAACACTTATCATGAAATTTCAAAATTCTTTATAAGTTCCTTAAGCAAAGAGACCTCTAGAATTAGAGGTCGGGGAGAAAACTATTTTGGGCAACTTTGATGATGAGCATGGTAGGACCTAGTTTGTTTATATTTCTGAGATGAACATTGATCTAAGTTGATATATCCAAAAGATTATTCACTGACCTCTATTGGAACATAAACCTTGGTGCTTCTTTGGTAGATGGGAAACGTGGTTGGCCTCCTTGTTAATATAGGGGTTTTGTCCATCCCATTTGAGAGATAAGGGAGGAGTTTGAGATTGGGTGTTATTTGTGGGGAAATTCTCTCCTATGATAGCAAAGCACACCGTGGTAATTAATAAACATGGGTGGCCCTATCATTTGATATGATGGGAGTTCATGGTAAGAGGTTAAAGATGGTGAGGATGATAGGGGGCATGTATCACAACCTAATTAGTACAATCCTTACATTGTAGTAGAACATACCAAGATTGAGCTAAATAGAGAGGGGGGGTTTATCACGTAAATCATAAACTAATGATCACTCATTAATGGCAACACCACTAAAAAGTTATCATAAAATATGATAATAAAAAGTTAAAACAATTTTTCTTTCATATCAAACATCTTACAAAAGCCTTTTTATCTTCAAAACTTAGTAAGCACCCTTTTAATATTGTGTATTCACATAAGGCTTATCATATATAGAGAAACTCCTCTATTAGCATTATTATAGACCTTCTCAAAGGAACCATCAAGTACTCCAATATCAGGCCTTTCACAATCTGCTTGTTTTTGTTCAAATCTAAAAAATTGAAAGTATTATCAAATATGAGCACAAAGCTCAACAGAGAACACAGAAATCAACATTGCAGACAATTAATGCGTAGGGAAATCAATATGCATGTCATATTCTAGCATCATGATTACAATAAGCATCATCTGTCAATAAATCAATCATTCAGTGTTGTAGGTAAAATAATTTGGATGGTTGAATTGCATGGGTGGCATTGATTTAAGGCACACTACTTGTTCTTCATCATATAGAATAGTCTCGGTCCATCAATCCATATCATATACATATCATTACCTAAACTCTTTAATGGGTTTTTTTATTCACTCAACAACACCGGATCGAGCGGCCGATTAGTTTGTTCCTACTTACATATCATATGGATAAATCCTGTCAAACTTGTTCGTCTATATAGAGATCAGTCATACTATTAATTTGCACATAGTCAATTTGTTTATATCATATCATCATACAATCATGTTGTGTATCAATCATGGGCATGACTAGAGTCCATAGCTATTATGTCATAACATGAACTATACATCACACCAATCATGATCTGTTTATCATGATGTTGATAAGAAGCTTATCATGAGATTTATTATCTATTGTAATTCAGAAGTTAAAAAATATTGTATGAAACAATATGGCAATCATAATCAAGCCATAAGTTACATGAAAACTGGCACAGTAGAGTCTGAAACATTTCCAACCTGGCTTTCTAACAAAGTTAAAATGTCATCCTTTAATTAAAAATGTGATATTTATCAGTAATACTTTTCATTACTTATCTGATCATATTCTGTTACTGTTAACCTCTGTATAATACCCACAGGAAATAAAATTGAAATCATACCGTGGCTCTGTCAGGATCCCCGAAATCCCGCTACCTACCTCGTATCGGTCGAAGACATCCGCGAATCCTGCTGAATCGGCGCCGCTAGCATCGCTTCTCCGCGATTCCTGCAGAAGTTCCGTTGAATCGTACCATCTTCGCGTCGTTAAATAAGAGTCGAAGCCTCCTCTGCTCAACGCTGCTTCCACTCGACCGAACCCCGTCGCCCTTCCTCCCGTAACTCCTCTCCCACTCCCGACGACTTCTTCCCCCGCTGTCGAAGCCGATCAAGGCCCCCGACCGAGCTCTACTCGTCGCCTCCCGTAGCCGCAAATCCACCGAAGCCTCCGCTCCAATCGATCGACCCCATCCCGATCTCCACAGAGACCGAACCAAACCCCTCCTTCCTCCGATCGAGACCAGGCCAAACCCCTTGCTCCTCCCGTCCCTGCCCTGTTCGCAACTCGTCGGCCGAATCCCGTGAGAGAGAGAGAGA